>NW_015150752.1:237564-275926 GCF_000732505.1 Cyprinodon variegatus
AACAGTACACCCTGATAAGCTTTTTGCTGAGGTTATATTTTACCAGGTTAACCTTTCTTTTTTTTTTTTTTTTACCCTTTTTTAATGTTTTAAGACAGAGTTGGGAAGACAGCCTAATGATAACACATTTTCACTTTTTTTTTTTTGGTTAGTTTTGTTTCAAAATTCTAAAAGTTTAAAGTTTTGTTAACATATTCACGGTTAGTGGATCTATTCCCAGGAATCTTTCTGCACGAAGTGTTTTCTTGTATATCACAGGAATTTAGAAATGTCTGAAAATTTTCTTTGATTTGCATTAATTGAATCAATAAGAGTTGTCTAGTCATTAATTACATTTAATTTTTTTATTCTTTTTAAGAGAATCTGCATATTTTACTAAATATTTCAAATTAGGTCTCGATGACTTTAGGGAAACTGGTCAATGTAACAATGTATATGATGTTTTATTCCTGCTATGATTTTGACATTGCTTAAAAATAATGACTTAAAAGCAGTGTTGTTAAATTTGCAATTTATACTATTGTCAGTTAAGTTGAAGTCTTTAACTATATAAATTTTGGTAGAGTCCAGGTTTAATATCATTGCAAGGCTTATCATGATATTCTGAATTATAAACTGAATTAAGGGATATCTTTATGGTTCATGAATTGACTTGAGGATTTTTATCGTGGAAATAAATAAGACATGAAGGCGTGGAGAGAAACGCCGCCAAGGACTAAAGTTTGGCTGCACCTGTGACAGGTAAAGGGGAGGGAGGGGGGAGGGGGGTTCCACCTGGTCGGGCTCTTCTAATGTTTACTCCTCCCGTCAGTAAGTCAAGCTACGTGGAGCAAGGATGTTGCACTTCCGCTTTTTTCCTTTCACAATAAAACTTCACTAACGCGAGTAAAATATTTTAAAGTATAAGATTTAAAAAAATGTAACATTTTGTTAATAATCTCGTTACTAAAAAGAATTAATTTAATTTCTGTCTAAATAAGACGCTCAGGAATCTAAATGGGGAGATTTTTTGGCATCATTACGCATCATCATTACGCATAGAGCGCGCGCTGGCTTTGCTCCATGTCACCTTCTTTCTGGCTTGATTAAACTGAGACAGGGATGAAGCTGGTGTGAGATTTCACTCCTCGGCTGTTTCATTGTGCGTTTCTGTGCGTGGAGGGAGCGGAGTTCAGTTCGCCAGGGGGGATACGTTCGTGACAAATCCCACGGAATAACGCTTTAAAAGAGTTGGATGATCTGGAAACATCCGCGCAGATTAGTGGAGGACGCAGGTCAGGATGTTTCATTTTCTTGGATGAGAGCCGCCGGGGGACTTTTGCACCGGGACCGCTGGGGCTGTGAGGAGCGGTGAAGTCACCGGGGCGCTCACCCACCAGGAGCGGCTGAGCGCGCCCGGCTGGCTGCGGGGGAGGGTGGCGGTCACCGGTCACCGCGCGTCCCGGGGTCTCCTGATGATAACAAAGCGCCTGATCAGACGAATGACTTTCTATTCTGGAAATATTTTCGTCTTGAACCAAAACATGTTTAAGGAGTTTTTCCCCTTGAAGAAGCTTCGGCGGAATGGCAAATATTTTCTGTTTGCCGCAATTCTCCTCTTTGCAGTTTTGGCAATTTACCATGAAATGCTCGCTGCAAGAGGGCAGATCGAGGATGTCGGTGAGTTGGGATTCAACAAGTGTTTGGTTCTTTAACTTGTAACCTGCAGGAATTAGAAGTAGGCTAAATATATATATACAAGGTGGTGCATTCCAGGGGAGTTTACAGAAAATGTCAAACAGCAATAGTCCGTTTCATTCATCGCTTTTGCGCATATCTGAAGTTCTTTTGTTTTGAGTTGTCACCTCATTTCTGAAGGAGCTCCGACATTCTTCCAAGATCGTGCAAAATTAAAAACAGCAGCTTTTTAAATTGCATTTAACTTCAAAATGGCTTGCAAGTTTCTCATACCCCATTTAACAGCAAGAACAAACTTTGGATTTTCTGAAGTGAAAGAACGAGGTGAAGATCTTTTAAAATTAATTTTTATATCAACTTTTAAATAAAATAATAATTTAGAAATAAAAATGTGGCATGCACTAGAAGTTCAAATGTTTAAAAGTTACCAGAGTGGATAAAGCAGTGCACTTGTTTATAATCTGATTTCAAACACACGTGCTTCGCTCTCAGTGGTCTAAGCGGGAACATTGAAGAACACATATAATTAAGTCCAAGTAAGTAAGCTTTATTTATACAGCACCTTTCATAGATCAGAATGAAAATAAACACATGCGTATTGAGAAATATGTGTTTTGAAAAAAAAAAAAATCAGCCTAATTAAGTCCGCACAAAGCTGGAGGCAACACATTCCATATTATGAGGGCTGCAGCTCCAAAGGCTTTATCCCCTCAGGTTTTAAATGTGCTCATGGGACCATTAGCAGTCTTTGACTGGTAGATCTAAGACTGAGGGCTATAGGTCAGAAATTTTGGCTGGGGCTTTTCCATACAGGACTAACATAGGGGTTTGTATTATTAAATAGATTAAAACACCTCCCTCTAGCCAATGTAAAGAAATCCAAACTGGAATAAAAAAAAAAAATAAAGAAGATAAAATGACGGTAAGGAAAGTGAAGATAAGATTAATTAAAGTCATGTTGACACCAGAGATCATCTGCAAGAATGAAACTAATTATATGGTAGAATCAGAGTAATAGCAAGGTTTCAGATGATGTTGACAGAAGATGCCTGTAATTGTGTTCAATTTTTGCTTTGCCAGAAGAATCACAGCAAATGCAACACATCAAAATACTCTGATCTATTTGGTCAAATTACATGCAAAATTCTTATAGAAAAAAATAATAGATTGCCTCACCCTGAAGAGAATTTTTGCATGATAGATGGTGAAGCTTGTTAGAAAGGATGATATTCAAGAAGATAGAATAGAATAGAATTCAACTTTATTCTCATTATACTGTCGCAAGTACAAAGTAACAAAATTCACTCTCTGCATTTAACCCATCCCCTTGGGGAGCAGTGGGCTGCCATTGTGCGGCACCCGGGGAGCAGTGTGGGGTTAAGGGTCGTGCTCAGGAAGCCAGAGTGGCAGTCCGCTGGAGAGGAGCTTGAACCACTTGGCCACCACTTCCCTAACTGAACATGGATAAAGACAAGAGAAAACTAGAAAAGCCCTAGGTGAGCGCAGACCTCTGCTCACCTAGATAGATGCACCTTTAGGTAGAGAAATGGTCTTACACATAGCGTTACTGTAGCGTTACTGTAGATGAGACAAAACTCCTAACCCTGCCGCTGTAACTGTGAACAAGCTGATATTACACTTTCACATAAAAAAAAAAAAAAAGAAGTGATCCGCTCAAGAATTTGACTCTAATCTGTTGTTGGTCTATTAAGAAAAAAACAAGTTCTAGCAAATTTAGGTATTTCTCAGTAAACAATGAACTGCTGCAGTTACAAAGCCAAAGATTCACAGTTACAGACATATTAAATGGTTTTATTTAGGCTAAAGTTTATAGACTTTGAGTTTCCAGATGATGTGTTTAATAAGTTTAAATGGAACAAGTTTGTTTCAGCCCAAATACTGCTTACAGCAACTGAAACCTGCTATTAGTGCCTCAAAGGAAAAGTCAGGTGAAAGAACATAGACAGGGGTAAGGAGGGGGAGGTGGAAAGGTCAGAAGGTCAGTTTAAGCTCAGACAGAAATCTTTTCTTTCAAAAAAATAACCACACTTCCTGCTCTCTCTGCTTTATTTACACCTCATGTCACCATTTTCAGCCTCATTGTCAGGCTCAGCAAACTGACTGAAGGATGTGGCTGCGGCTGCAGAGTCGATGTAGATAAAAGAAGAAAAAAAAAAACGTCAGTTGTCAATTTTTCATCTGCCTACAATAAAAGAAACAACTGCATGATGCTGATGCATTGAGCAACACGTCAGCATGTGTAGAAAGGTGCTTACTGCTCTTACATTTTTATTCCTGAGGAGAAATGGCGTCATAACACTCCCTTGGGGAAGTGTAATGGAAATTCTTTTGATTCTGCTGAAGCGTAATCATCCGTATGTGGACAGTGTTAGTAATTATCCTGATACTTTTAGATTAGGTTAAGGCAGGGTTTTTTTTTGGCTTTTGAAGTTATAACTTAAAGTAAACAGAATTGGTTACCATGTGTGTTTATTTATTCATCTGTCCATTCAGTCAAAGATATATTTAAAGTCTCAGTCTTTTAGTTCTCTTTTGTGGGGAAGCTAGAAAGTAGTGCTAAACCGTAGAATCTTTCTTATGTAGAAAATCATCAGATTTCCTTAGTTGCTTGGATTGAAAAGGGTTTAAACAATGTTCTTCTGCATGTGTCAGCTGCTCTTTGGCTTTTTATTTGTCAGATCAGACTCTAATCTTTGGTCATGAGATTATAAAATAAAAAAATAAAAAATTCTTGCATTCAAGACGGTCAAATTAGCTTTATCTCAATAGTCGCTGGCCTCATCTATAGAATGAGATGCTCCAACATCCTGTGGAGCTGCTGCTTCAGTTCATGCACGTAATATATGCTGGACATAATTACATAGTTCACACACAGACAGTTCCAGAATTGGGGCCACAGCCAGTTTATTATCATTATTTAAGCGTTTGGTTAGAAGCAGAAGCACCTCCAGCATTAAGCAGAAAGAATAATCTATTTAATCACTTTAAAACCCTAGAAAGATGTGTATATGTACAACCATGGATAAAACTAATGCAGATGGAGAAAGGTTTCACAACACAAGTTAATTAAGTGTTTATTTCCCCATAAACAATATTTAAAGTGTAACTCACCACCAAATTAACTGTATTTTGCAGATAAATTGTGTAAAATGGGCTAAAAACATGTTATTGCTGCCTTAGTAGGGGTAAATGGTGGCTAATGAGGTTAAACCCTAATGTGCTTTTAATTTTATAAATATATTTAAATATATATATATAAACGTGTGCTTGAACCCCAGTCAGCCTCGGCAGATGGCTGTTCACACTACTGAGCCTGGTTCTGATGGAGGTTTCTTCCTGTTAAAAGGGAGTTTTTCCTCTCCACTGTTGCTACGAGCATGCTCAGTGTGAGGGATTGCTGTTGAGTCAATGTGTCGATGCAATCGGTTGGTTTTCGTTTGATAGAAACTTGGAAAAATCTGACTGTATGCTGATGGTTGAATTGTCTCTGTAAATTGCACTGAGAGGACATGTGTTGTGAATTTGCGCTATATGAATAAACTGAAATTAATTGAATTGAATATGAGCGGTCAAAATCTTAGGGCTTGGAGCTACCATTCTACATTTGAAAATATTATAACTTAAGTCGCACCAGTTAAACTGGTACTATAACGGATCAAAATCTATTGTCAAAACATGAAGGCTGAGTTTAAGCAAAAAAATTGTGAACATGGTTTAAATGTTTCATTAAAGCCAACAATCAATGATTCAGAAATCAAATTTGGCAGAACCGTATAAACGTTCATCATATCTTGCACAGTTCGGCTTCTTCAGAAACAAAACACACAGCCTGCACCAAGAAACAAACATCGAAATATCCTGAGGCCAGGACTTATGAACATACATGAATCTTTCATAACATTGTAATAAAGAGAGCTTTTTACCTCTAATAATAGCAAATAGAGGCTACAGGGCTGTTTTTGTATTCCGTCTGTATCAGGGCAATCACATGCTCCTCACCTCTACCTCAGAGAACAAACCGATCCAGACTGGCAGCGCAGGTCGCTACGGGATCACACACACACTGAGGGTTTAAGATAGGGCCCTTTAAGGAATAGTTTGTTTTTCCCTCATGTGGGTCAAACAGGCATGCAGCACAGAGGAGTTAACATGGCTGAAGTTGGTTAATATCCTGATAAAGAAAGGAAACCATTTCAATTCTTTAAGGCTGTATGTAACAATCCTGTTTTATATTTTCACTGATATTTGAGAAATAGAGAAAGGTCACAGTGGAGGTTAGGTTAGGTAAAAAAAAACATTGCACCAGTCTGTCTCTAGCGTCATTTATGATTTTGGTATTTGCTCTTTCCTTGGAGAATATTTTGACACTTACTGACTGTATTTGGTATTCTGTAGATAAAGGGAAACTTCTAGTTTACAATTTTTTTTCTCTGAGATAAAAACTCATGATTCAGATTCTAAAGGTTGAAAATAATATAAAAATGAAATATTATAAAAATGCAAAAAAATAGTTGAAAATCATTAGCTGTCTCTACTTTTCATGCTTCTCTAAGGATAGGTTGATGGCATTATTTGACTGAATTTGAAGGTTTGATTTTTTTCTTGCCTCAAAAAAAATATATTTTTAAGCTATTTTAGTTGGGTTTGAACTAGGGCTCAAACAATTAATCATGATTAATTAAATTATTATTATTATTAAAAATAATCGTCAACTAATTTAGTAATCATTTAATCATTAACTGGTGTACAGAGTCTGTAAAACATGCCTTTATCTGACAGAGAAACCCACTTGTGATTATACCAAGATTGTAAATAATATATAAATATTTCGCATATAAGATAATAAAGTCAAGAAGTGGAAAAGTGGAAAAGTTTGAGTTTCACGTAGTTTAAATTCATAAAAATTCTTCTTCAAGGAACCTTTGTCTATCTAATTATTAATTGATTAATCGAAAAAATAATAGACAGATTAATCAATTTGCAAAGTAATCTTTAGTTGCAGCCCTAGTTTGTACACATAGTGTTTTGTTTTTTATTTAGATGTCCTTTTTTTCTGAGCCCTGAATATATTATAACATTAATATTGGTTCCTGCTTACAGTAGTTAAACAGAGCATTTCAAATAATTTGATTAATTAAAGTTTTTTTTTTTTTGTCTTTTAATCTTGCCTGATTGAACATATACCAGTTTAGACAAGGGGATATTTTTCACATAGTAGTTTCCTTACCTATAAAGATCAACACATCTTAATTTTAATGCCTTAAGAAAGCCTTAATTTTTTTTTTGCAACCAGTTTTTTTTGTTTTGTTCTCATCTTAACGCTTACTGGAGCTTTGCCATTGAAGGTTAATTTTTTGAGTCTGAGGGTATGATCATTAACCAGGAAACCTACACAGCACACGACTTGCTCTGCACAGATTTTCCACAAGGCTTGTCTACTTAGACACAGTCATAGCCATTTTTTTAAATACAAAACAGGGCTTCAAATCCCCTTTCCAGAAATATTTTATACCCAGCAGCAACTGGGTTAGCATCAGCTAAAACATAGAATCCCTTTTTATGAATGAACTACAACACACTTCATATTTATTGCCTCTCCAAGTAAAGGGAGGGGCCACAGATCTGTTTCAAGATACGATGGCTGAAATTTCTGATATTTATTTATTTCTATTATTAATAATTGTTCTATTTCTGAGGTCACAAGGAATTGGAACAGATTTGAAAACATTTTTGTTCTCTTTGAATGAAGGAAGACCAAGTTTACACTCCCTGCTTAAAGTGGAGCCACAACTAAGTCCTACTGCACGTGTCAGGGCTTCCCCATGCACACAGATATACACCTTTCAGAGAAAACACTGATTGTTTATGAGCTTTGGACTTTATAATTAACAAAAGCTTTTATTACCCCACCATAAAAGACAGCATCATAGAAGAAGTATTAGTATCATGTATATAGTACATAATAAAAAGTATAAGTCTGCATGAAAATACATTTCCTTTTTTGATCAACATTCCAGAGTTGCTTATGATGTCATATTGGCCTCCACATTTTAAGGGTGTGTATTTGGAGATCTCCACCCTGGTGGTAATGACAGACCTTCACAGGGACTTAATCCCAGCTCACTCTGTCTTACCACAAAGTCATAAAACAATTCCAAACATTGAGGTCCTATTTTGAAAAACACTGCCCTATAATTTCAAAAATTATGGAGAAGGTCAGTGGAGATAATTCTTTGCACCCAACTTGCAAAAAAGCAACAAATACTTTTTCCTAACACTTGAGATGGTTGTTTAGAAATGAACTGATTGACATGCAGATGTCCTCAGTTGTAAGTATGGACAGAGTAAGACTTAACAGAGATCCCATTATAGACTAAATGCTTAGGAAACTAGGGTTATAGTATAAAAACGGGCTGTAAATGTCAGTCTGCTCCAACTGCTGAGCTCATGGTAAGTGGCTGCTGCGGGAGATTTTATTTAAAGAAGAGTTTGTCAATCATTCTTTATGTATAATTCAGTGTCGTTGATTTAAGCAAAGCCTGAAATGCCTACAGTGGACGACTGGCTCAAAATTGTACAGGGGATTTATATACTGGACAAAATGTCATAAAAGGAAACCTTTTTCAATATCTGGTCAAAATGGCTCCCATTGCTCCCTGTGGTTTAATTTACCCTGACAAAGAAATACATTGTCATAGCTTGTATTTGATTACTATTTTGGACAAATGTAAAAGTCTGTCTGCTGCCCCATATAGTGAGAAGAATTAGACCTTTCCCTAAACTACTTACATGTTAAATGTTTGTTTTTATTGTAAAAAGCAAAACCTTTGGATTAGCGTATGCCAGTGTTATTATACACAGTAATGTTGTGGTCACTGGAACTTGGATGACCTTAACTGTAAAGTTTGCTTTTCCAATAAAATAAAACCCCCCCCCCCAAAAAAAAAAAAAAAACTGTTTAAAAACACAAAAGCAGCACACTCATGGTTTCTACTGAAGATTTTTCAAAAGATAAAAATTAACCCCAAAAAAAAAAAAAAAAAAAAAAAACATAGATGTCACCATTTGATGCACTGTACCAGATTATTGCATAACCTCTTCTCTATCTGTGGTCTCTGGGTAGATAACATACAAATAATAACAATACAATATCAGAGCAAAGCTGAACACAACTTCTACTCACACCACAGAGATACTAGTGCTATCATGTAATCACAATATCATAAAAAAATTCAGTAATTCCTACCAAAGATATATTATATCCATTCATTACATACAGACATGCGTTGTTTTTTAGTTTTTTTTGATGATTAAAACTAAAAACAAAAAACCCCAAAATTCAGTGTCCAGAAAATTATGGGCTTATGTTTTTTCTGCAGTTTTAGTCCTGGCGTATTGCATCTGTCACTTACAATACCCCATAGATTCTCTATGGAGTTGAGGTGGGGTGAGTTTGCTGGCCAATAAAAAGGGGACACCATGGTCCTTAAGCAAGGTACTGGTAGTTTCAAACCCTGCACACCTGCCTTGGTCTGATGGTCTTTCTTTTGTTCAGGTGGGTATCCTGAAAGCAACAACCTGAGGAGAGATGTGCTGAACCAAAAGGTGAGTTTGGGTCGCGGGTTGGGGGATGATGCAAGGGTCTATATCTGTTCAAGGCGGGAATAGAAGAAAGCAAGCCACAGCTAAATCAGACTGCATGTGTGTTCTAGGTTAGAAGAGACGATCGGCCAGATTGGGTGGAGGACTCGGCGGCTTGGGTGTCCAGCTTCACTCCGCAAACATGGAAACCAGAGGTTTGTGTGTGTGTGTTGTAGACCTCTTGCATGCTTCAGTGCTCCACCTAACCGTCTTTGAACCCCGGATCACCTGTCAGGACTTGCCCGCTTTACTCCCAGCTCGCTGCGTTTCCTTGTTTACAGTGTCGTTCCTGCAACAGTCTCCAGCAGCTTCCACTGCTTTGTATTATCATGCTTATCAGATTTCCCCCTATTTTAAGCAGGAATGTACTTCAGCCAGCTGCTTCACCTCCTGTTTCATGTATGACGGGAGCTGTTGTCATTTCTGGTTTTACTTGCCAACATAATCTAAGTTTATTGTAATGTGGGATTAGGTAGCTTTTCATACACCTTTTTTGCATATTCTCTTCCATTTTGTTACAAAAGCTAAAACCAGACTTTTAGAGAGAAGCCAGTCAGATGTGAATAGATTGTCCTCTAAAATAAACCATTAATATATTAAAATGTTGCATTTAAAGATGGGTTAAAAAAGATTGGGAATTTTCTGATACCTTTCAAAAGGTAATAGTTGATATATTAATCATTGTCAGGTACACAGGGATGGGAGCATATGTTTTATGCACTTGGATGTATTTCATATTTTTCCAGCTTATGTCACAACATTAAGGGCTGTATCTGGAAACATTTAGCGGACAGTCCTGCATTACAACAGATTTGAAGTCTTAAGTAATCAATATTTCCACTTTTTTCACAGTAGCTTCAGTGTTTAAACACAAGAAGAACAGACAAACCTTGCCCCATGTTAAAAGCCACAGGTATTGCAGAATGTCTTGTTCTACATTTGGTTTAACAGAAAGAAACTTTGTTTCAATCTTTAGTTGCTCAAGTAGGATTTTTTTTTCAGAAATTGGCAGCCATGTTTCTCCAGTAAATCATACTTGGAAAAAGCAAATAAATTGTAGATTAAAGCTGCCTGGACTATTTCAGGCGCTAAAGTTCATGCTCTTTGAGAACTTTCTATAATTGTTGTAAGTGAAATATTAAAGTAAGATTGTGGAAGATATGATCACATATTTTTATTCTAAATACTTCTGCTGCTATTTAAATTGACAGCAGAGAAAATATAGCTTTCAAACTAAATGTGTTTAGCAAGCACAAAATAGACATGATAACTACTTTTCCCTGTACCCTTGTTGCCATTTCTGTGCTTTGGGCATGTTTATATTTAGAGTAAAAAAGTGCTGTCTTCCATGATTTACATCAATAAATATACTTGTGGTGAAGAGCTGGCTGCTGGTGTTAAATTTAAGACCTATTTGAGCCAACTTCCCTAAAAGCTCTTTCAGCTTTTATCTTCCTCTTCTTTGCAGCCAGTCACCTACATTTCTCTGATTTATTTTTTATTTTTCATATTAATATGATTATTCAAGCGGTTTGCTGTCAAATTCTGAATACTATCGTTGCCCTGTGGATTAAAGTGTTACCTTCCCTCTCTGCCCACACATCAAATATACATATTAAGTTTCAGAAATGGTGAAGATTCCAAGGAATAGAGAAGACATGGGAGAAAAAGGGATGGAGAGTAGGATAATGTTTCGGGTTAGTTATAATCAATATAGTCTCTGTAGTTTCTAGTATGGAACTTGCATGTTTCCGTAATGCTGTGCTAAAGATTATTGCTGACATATGAGTTTTAAAACTGCCAGTTATGTTTGAAACAAAAGAATGACTTTCAATACGTTAAACTTTTTTAAATTGCACAAGTGTTTGTGCAAAAAGAATAATAATACATGGCAATACATGGATACTCCTTTTCAAACTGCAGCACTTCTATATGCAATAGTAAATATAAATGATTTTTCATCCATGCTTTTAAAAGCCTCCTTAGTTTTCATTTATTATCTTTCAATTACTGTTTCCGAATGTTAAATCTAATATACCATCATTTATTGACATGAGTTTTTGGAGAGTAATAGTTACTCAACCATTTATACGTTTGAACAAGTGGATCCATGACAGAAACCCTCAACTAATTATTGCAATTTAAAATATGCACTGGCAATGTGTGTGTGGGTGAATTCAAGGTAAAAAGTAAGTAAATACTCCTAATTTGAGGGTTTTCAGCTATGCATGACCTGGACTGAACCTGTTTTTAAAATGATTAAGATTTAACTGCAAGTTTAAAACCTAAAAATAACAGATTGGGCTTTTTTATTAACAAAAAATGTGAATCAATGCTGAGGAAGTGTGCAGGGAAATTAAACACACCACTCAAACCAACACAGTGTTCTTTTCCTAAGCCTTTATCCATATATGGGTCAAAGTAGAAGCAATTACAGAGCATATCTCCACCCGGGCCACGCCTGTCACAACAATGATACCTGTATGTCTCAGGCTTTACATAACATGTTATCTCTACCCCCCATGTCTCAAAGCATTTCTTTGAGTCATAGAATGTCAGGCTATTTACTGTAATTGTTGTAAATTCTGCATACAGGAAGTTTTGATTCAGTTCATATGTGAGATCAAAGCAACAGTGTTAGCAGGTCAGCAAGCAGAGGAAAAGCTTTAACAGAATCATTGCTGAAAAACTTGAACCTAGAGCTTCATGCTTCAGTCAACTAGACCGCCCCCACACTCTGAGTGAATAGTCCTTCTAACCTTAGTATGAAATAATAATGTAACCATGAGCAACCTGCATTGGTAATATTAAAGAGTTGAAACCTTATTCTCATTACCAATTGCTTGGCTGAACCACTAATGAAACCGGATTGACCGCATATTCTGATATGGCTCTCAGGCCCGGTGTCATGTCCCTGCTCTGTGATCAACACGCTGAAGGATCAAATGACATGGCCCCTTTGGCAGATGTCACAGAGGTGTATGTTTACAGGACATCTGGGCCTCTTCTGAAACCCAACAGATTTATTATGGGAACGTCGTATTTTTTTTCTTCCTGCTGACTTTGAAATGAAAAGTTGAAAAAGGGACATTTTTTAATCACTGTTCATCCATTAGTGTTTTCTTTTTCTTTTACTTGACCACACATTGAAAAAAAGACAAAGGTTGGATTTCTTATTGTGACATTAAAATCCTTCTACATTGATAGGTACCTCTAATTTAATTTTTCGATTTTGTGACACAAATCATTTGCTTTGGTTTACCCTTTGAAGAAACCTCTATGTTTACATATGCAGGAAAGGGTTTAAAAACCGCTGTTATTGTGCCATCTGAGCAAGTATGGTTGTTGGTTTTAGTTTGTAAAAAATGCTGAGGCTGATCGGTGATCTGCCCTGCTGCAGCAAACACAATGTTGTGTTGATATATATATATATATATATATATAAAACGGTCTTTTCTCTTTCTGCTTGCCATGCAGTTTAAGGGACAGGCCAATCTGCATGTGTTTGAGGACTGGTGCGGCACTTCTACCGCAGAGTTGCGCAAGAACCTGCACTATCCTTTGTATCCACATGTAAGTAGAGCTGTCATCCCTTAGTCTCTTCAATAACCTGTTTAACATGTTATGACATGCGTGTTATGAGACAAATCCATTAGAACTTCCTTAACAATTTTTTTTTCTTTTAAACATGCAACATGTGGATCTGTTTTGAATATATGTACAAGCAACATTGGCCCAGAAGTTTTGTTGATTTATGATAAATGGTAAATGGCCTGTACTTATATAGTGCTTTTTCAAGTCAGGAGACTTCACCAAAGCGCTTTACACTCCAATCAGTCATTCACCCATTCACGCACACACTGATGGTGGCAAGCTACATTGTAGCTACAGCTGCCCTGGGGCTCACTGACAGAAGCAGGGCTGCCGTACACTGGCGCCACCGGGCCCTCTGACCACCATCAGTAGACAATGCAGGTAAAGTGTCTTGCCCAAGGAAACAACAACACTGAAAGTCGGAGCCAGGGCTTGAACCGTCAACCCTTCGATTTCAGGGCAAACTCCTACATCCGACGCCACTGTCGCCCCAATTCATGTTTTTGTTGTGCTGTTCTCCTCCTTTGTACAAGTGCAGCTGTTTATATAAACAACAGTCACTGGGTGCAGTCAGGTTCCTTTGAAAACTACTTCAGACCTTATCATATGTTATCAGAATGTCAGAGACCATGAGTCTGAACCTGCAGCTCTGGGATTGCATGGGAACCAATTTCTTAAAATGACTAAGAACTGAGCAATACGTCTAAATTCAAAGTAATAAATTTGTACACAGAGAAAAGCCCTCTTCCCTTTTTTTTAAACACTTTTTCAGAAAAGAAAAATTTTATTTCTTTAATTTAATCATAGATATTATTTTTTTTTTTTTTTGCTAAAGGCATTTAAACAATAGAGGCAGATGTAACATATTTTATTTAATATCATTTTAGATCAAGCTTTTCTGTTAGGAGCCCAGAGGTCTGTTAGAGAACATTTGGTAGACCATGGAGCACCATCCATCCATCCATCCATCCATCCATCAATTTTCCGTCACACGTATCCCTGCTGGGGTCGCGAGGGGTGCCGATCACCAGCTGCCAATGGCCGAGAGGCGGGGTAGACCCTGGACAGGTCACCAGTCCATCGCAGGGCAACACAGAGACAAACAACCATTCATGCACACTATAATTATGAGAAGCCAATTAACCTAACAGTCATATTTTTGGACTGTGGGAGGAAGCCAGAGTACCCAGAGAGAACCCACGCATGCTCAGGGAGAACATGCAAACTCCTTGCAGAAAGACCCCGGGCCAGGAATTGGACCCGGAACCTTCTTGCTGCAAGGCACCAGTGCTGCCCCACTGTGCCACTGTGATTGGAACACATAAAGTGGAATTTAATTCTTTAGAGAGTAGCCAAGAATCCCACTGGGAAAAGTTAAAAGGATCCATTACAGTAGGAGAAACTACTGAAATGAGTAAATCCGTCCATATTAAAAGAGCAAGAAGAACAGCATAAGAAGCCATATTTAATTTTGCCATGAATAGTGGTAGACCGATAAGTCAACCAGATTATATTTTTGGCTGATATTCTATTTCTTGTATCATATCATCTGATACATGCATGCTTTTGGCAGATTCATTAGTGCAATTGTTTTAACACTGGAGGGCGTGTCCCCTAGGGGTGATGCAGCGTAATTGCAGGGGGCGTGGTAGAAACAAACTGAACAAATTACGGAACCCGAGCTTTTATTTATTTTGTTCTTTATTGATAGTAGTGTTGTAAATCTTTTTTTTTTTTCTTGGTAGAATAATCAACAAACCTAAAAAATGAAATGTGAAAATGGGTTTAGAGATTAAGGTGGAGCAAAAACTTTCCAAAAAGGGGGTCCAGCAAGAAAAGTTTGGGAGTGATTGCATTAGTGCATTCAGCAGCCATGCCATAGGATCAGGTAAAGAATATGCACTGTCACACCCACTATCCACTATCCAGAATAGCAAAAACATACATATTCTTTCTTGATTTTTTACTTAATGTTTCTTTCTTTATGACGCTTGTGAAACGTTTCTTATTGTCTGCTTAAAGAATTAGTTAAAAAAATCAGTAGCATAAATAAGGGATCCAATAGACTGATGTCAAAGTAACTGTTATTGGCATGTTGGAAGCCACAGAATGATCCGAGACCCTAACATGCTGCCAGAGCTTAAAAAATTATTTGGATTGAAGCATATTTATGTTTTAGTGTGTTAAAGATAGGCTCTCTGTGTCTACACCTTGAAGCTTTCTCTCTCTGGTTCTTTTTCCTGAAAAGAGATCACTCGAGACAAACTCTTTAAATAACACTTAATAATTTATATGTATTAAATAACCATGAGACATGACAACAGATTCTGATAGAAATTGTAATATTACTCAGATCAGAGAAGTTGCTTAGAGTTACAGAAGGCAGCTGCATACCCCCAGGCTCACTTCTTGGGAAGTGGCCCAGATATACAGTTAAAGAGGCATTTTATACATCTCCAGTCTGCCACATCATCACATTTTACTTCATACATGTTAGCAGATGAGTTGACATCCATGGCTCCAGCCTTATCAAAATATTCCACTTTGTTCTTAGCTGAAGGACAACACTCTCATTCCATTGCCAAATATTTGCCACGTACAGAATGAAGATTATAACTGTATATCTGGACAGAGGAACAGTCTTAATTAGATAAAATATTGTGGAAAAACATCAGTTATGACACGCAACAGGCAGCTTATATTAAGGTGTAATAAACTCACACATCATCAATGATAATTATCCTGACAAAAGTGTGCCGGTCAAAATCTTACTAAACATCTCTCACCGCACAAGAACATTTTTGTTAGCAGACTTTCCATCCAATCTGATTGAGGAGGAAGAAAAAAAATAAACTTGTTTGGGAAAAGAAAACCATTTAGGGGTAATATATATTTCTTCAAGGCACAGTTTGCTTCATCTACTGTTTTCGGTTGTTTAAATGTTGACTTATTCCTGTTGTTGCTCACCAATTAACTGTTACTTTCTCTTTTGGTAAAAGGACCCTGCACTATGTTCTATCCCAAAAATCTACATGGACAATATAGACAATAGTACATTGATTAATCATGATTCTGTGATTAGTTCTGTGATTAATATCTGATTTTCCCTGTATTATTTTCTATTATCACTAATAAGCAAGTCAAATAAAAAAAAAATCATCAGTATGAATCTGAAAAGAAGGTTTCTTGTTTTTATAATATTTTTTTTTAAATTCAACACTCATATTGCTAACTGTAAACATATTTAGGGAGGGTTATGAGACTTTTCTAGAGTTTATTGGAAATAAGATCAAGTTTAAAGTATATGACACATCAGGGAGGATGATAATGTAATTCACTTATTTTCTGTCGGATTCAAATTGACTACATCTATAAGGAGCCCTTCAGCATATTTGACCTTTTCTCTTTGAAAAATGTATGGATTTAATCATTGATTTAAATGAAAGTTTAGACAAATGACTTGGTCTACTTTTAGAAAATCTGAAATGACACATTCAGACCCATAAAAGAGGACCCAAAAAGTAAGATTTCCAATGTGTTCTTCAATTCCTTGGTGTTTATCTGGGATTCCTGAACACCTAAGTGTGGACAAACGCACTCATGCTTTCCATCAGGGTGCATTCTACATCCATCTGCTAAGTTTTCTTCTCATCCTGCTTTGAGCCAACAGCAAGTCTGATTTATGATTTCCTTGTCATTCCGTTTTTCAGTCCAGGACCACAGTCCAGAAACTTGCCGTTTCTCCCAGGTGGACCAACTATGGCCTCAGGATATTTGGCTATCTACATCCATATGCTGAGGGTACACTCTTTGCAATAACATTTTGTAATATTTACTATTTTCAACATGGCACCCTCTCCTTTTTGTAACCTGGACATACTGTATTAACACCCCCTCCTCCCTTTGATCCCTTTAATATTCTTCTTCTGTCAGGAGACTTTGTGTTTGCTATCAGCTCTGATGACAACTCAGAGTTTTGGCTCAGCACAGATCACTCCCCGCGCAACGTGCAGCTGCTGGCCTGGGTTGGAAAGGTAAGCTTTTCTGATGCCTCCAAGTTTTAGAGCACATTTCGTCACTGTAGTCCCTGGGGCATGTTTGCACATGCTTTGTTTTTTTCTTTTATCACCAGACCGGCTCAGAGTGGACAGCCCCAGGGGAGTTTGAGAAATATGCCAGTCAGACCTCCAAACCAGTTAAGTGAGTACAGACTGCAGTGTTTGTTCATGCAATCAAAGAAAAAAATACTTATCTTCGGTAACATTTCAGACTCACTCATTCCACTGGATTCTGCCACGTCTCTTTTGGGGCGTTTTCTAAAAATGATTTATTATTTTAATTTTCTCCAGTTGCAAATGTTCAAATATTTTAAATATTCTTCATCTAATATTCTGACATAATCCTGAGCTTTTCTCCAAATGTATTATTCACTCTTTGACCATGAAAGTAACACTGCTTGATTGTTTGGGGGAGTCTAATCTGTATTTGCATTTTTCCACAAACAGCTTTAAGTCTGGTAATAATTTTAATCTGATGTATTTAATTGAACAGAGAGCAAAACAGCCTTTAACAAGAAGAGGCTAAGCTCTCTTATAAGTTTTTTCAATCTCTTTGATTCTGTCTTAGTTGACTGAATAGCTTCACCTGCCCATTTACATTCTGTCCATCAGTAAAAATGAAAGCAATGAGAGTGAGGATATGCCTAATATGTCATGCAAAGAAAATAAAAGTGTATGCAGTTATGCAAAATAAGTGCTTTCACACCTTGAGGACTGAACTATATTTAAAAAAACACACAAGCATCTGAACTCTTACCATTTATAGTCAAAGTGACTGCAAATCAAGATAAAAGTCTTTATAGGAAACTCTAAAACGGAACCAAGAAAATATGTACAGCAACATTATTTAGAATTGATTATATCCAAATGATAAAAGTCTGTTTTTTGATACTTCAGTTGAGAATGTGATCAAATGTCAATGCTAATTAGTCAAAGGTTACTTTCCCATAGTAGCTTTTGGCTTCTGCTTTTATGCTCAATTATTCCAAGATTATCTTTTACTGTGGCTGCGACACAAGTCAAACTTATCATTACCCCACCGCCGTGCTCAACACTTTCAACTAGATGTATGCTGATATGTTAGATTTATTATTGTTATTTTTTGTTGCATTAAGATTTAACTCTTTAAATCTAAGCAGCCCTTGATCAGTTTGTAAGTAGATTCAAGTAGATTCACACCTCTATCTTGCTCACATACGTTTCCATTTTGTCCCAACTTATGATACAAATTCATGATGGCTGATAGAAAATGGCCCACTGACAGATGAAAAAAGAAGGTCACTAAAAGAGGAAAACAGCAAAAGTTCAAAATGTTGTGGATTCAATTAGGGCTTAAACAATTAATTGGATAAATCGAAATTAAATGATTATTTGAATAATCGTCAACTAATTTCGTCATTTTTTTTATCATTAACTGGAGTATAGAGACTCTAAAACGTGCCAGGGCAATCCACTTAGAGCAGTAATTATACCGGGAAAAAGAATGCTCTATCCAGAGCTCCCCAAATGGAAAAGTTTTAGTTTCACCTAGTTTGATTTAGTAAAATGTCTTCTTTAAAGAACTTTTGGCTAATGACCAATCAAAAAAATTATCTACAGATTAATCGATTTCCAAAATAATCATTAGTTGCAGCCCTAGCAGGCACCGATCTCGGATGTGCTGCTGTATTGATTTAATGTGAAGCCAAAGCAGGTTTGTTTATATTGTACATTTAAAAGGCAAGACAATTCAAAGTGCTGCAACTCAACAGTGTCCTTCTGCACTAGAAATTCAGTTAAGTTTTTTTTTTGTTGCAATTTTGTTTGGTTTTTAACGACAACAAATGTTTTAACAACATGGTACGAATTGAACTTTTATTTTAAAAGTTTACCTCAACCATGACAGGAAATAATTTAATCGAGTCTTCACTTAAATCAATCCCTATCTCCTGCATAACAACCTATTCTTTCTGTATCATGACTTTTAATCTGATAAGAGCTTGTTATATGAAAAAAAGTGTTTCACTTGCTTCCACCTAAAAACATCTTACAGAAAGGGTATCAGAAAACTAAATCTGTGTAACTCACTAAACTAAAATGAACCAGAATACTACGTTTGTATTAGTTTCTTCTTTCTTATGTTTACGTTCGAACTGAACAGTGGCATTTTGATCAGATTTTGTAATCCACATTTTCAAAATTCACTGGGGATATATGACGCAGTGTAGGTGTAGCATGTCTTTGCAGGAAAAGCACAATCTGTACCATTCAGAGGGTTTAGCACAAAAAACAGAGAAGAAAGTGTGTATGTATTACGCAACCATACAAACACTGAATAAGTAATGTTTCAAGTGTCACTTTAAATCTGTTAATGTAAAAACTATGGTTAGCATGTCTTTTGAAGTAAATTACTTCCTTGACAGGAATGAGTAGGAACAGTACATCACTACCTCAGGTGATGAGAGTGCCGCAGAAAGGGAGAAGGTTTATTATAGACTTCTATTGTGAAGCTAAAAGTCTTGACAATTAACCGTCCTTTTCTAAAGAAAGAAGAAAAAAATCTATAAGTACCTTAAACCAACTCAACCAATAATGTTGAGAAAGATACACATCATTTCTGGTAAGAATATTTTTCTAAATAAAAGCCTCAATGTAGGACTTAGTCATGCAAATCCGGATTCCACATGACCAGTTGATTAAATCCATGTTTGAAAAGGTCATTTAGCTGCCCAATCAGTCTGGGAAGGATGAGAAGGCCATTTCTAAGCAATTCATAGTCCGTGAGTCAGGAAGAAAACTATAATTGCAAATTTAACCACAGATCTGCAGCTGTTCAGGGAAATTGCATAAAAAGGAGCCACACATCATGCTGTACAGGTTTAACATGACTTGGTTTCATTTTATCATAGCAGGTAAAAGCAGACTGAACGAGTCTAACTTGTTTGGTAGGATAAACACTTTGAAAGGGGAAACCCTTTCAAATAAAAGTACGTCTACGTGACTAAGGTTTGCAAGGTTTGTGGATGGTGAACCATAGTACAGTTATAGCTTACATTACACAAACTTCTTATATCAGCTGTTAAGCATGTAGGTAGAGGTAGAATGAGTTGGGCCTTTAGTTCAAGTGGTATGAACTGCACCCTTTGAAGTCAATAAGCCAACAAACCTCTCTGTAAGTCAAAGCAGCACTGAGCTACATGTGAAGCCATCTGCTCGACAGGGGAAGTTGGGCCAATTAGTCCAAGTAAGAGAAAAAGGAACCCAAAGTGGAGAAAATTCAAAACTGAACAGCAGAAATAATCCAAGGGATGCAGTTGATTTAGTCAAAGTCTAGAGCTCAACTTGACAAAAAAAAATGTTGGTCCCACGTGGACAGAACTCTGCAGAAACAAGTAACCGAAAACCTCATTAACCTGAAGCAATGTAAAGAAGAACGAGTTAGAATTCCTTCGAAATAATATGAGACTCATCGTCATGCAGAAAATACTTTCTATGTTGAATGTTTTCATCTTCTATTATCTTAGAGAAGCTTGCTTGATTCCTGCAGAAAAGCAGGCACCCACTAAATAGACTCCAAGAGGTCACCACAACAGAGCGGTGGATTCTAATCTGATTGTAAACATGCGGTGGCATTTTAGTAGAAAACGGATAGATAAAGCCTCTCTCCAGAAGGTAAATTTTTCAGTGAGCTTTATCACAACATTAAAAAAAAAATCTGCATGTTTTATAGGCTTTCTTCTCAGAAGAGATACTTTTTTGAAGTTATCCACAAGCAAAACGACAGAGGAACTGACCATGTGGAGGTGGCTGTAAGTACGAACGCACTCAGATCAATATCAATGTTTTCTTAGAAACAAGAAAAACTGGTTCCCATAACTGTAAGTATTAAAGTATTTTCTCTCCCAAGTGGCAACTGTTGGACCACGTCTTCGAATTCAAGGTTATTGAATCTAAGCACATCTCTCTTTATGCTGGTAAGTACCCCATCATTGTAGGTGAATGAGAATTTCATTCTGATGGTGAATATTTGTGCATCATGACTCATGCTTGGATTTGCATAGTGATTGATGATTTGCAAGTCACAGTACACATGACCCATTTCTCATATTCATGCTGCAGATGAGTCTGACTTGCTGCTGAGCGAAGTTGCCCACATACCACAGACAGCCGCGAGCCACCAGAACACTCCCACAAAGCAGAGCAGCGCTGCAGCAGATATGCTGAGGGAAGACCCGAGAGACTCGCTCTACCAAGGTGAGAGACGTCTCTAAATGGCTTCATTTCCTATCGCCCCGGAAGCTAGTGTTGAGCAAGTCTTCACACACCAACAAAGCAAAATATAACCATGATGCATATCTGCCTGTTGTTTGTTTTTCAGTCCATCTGATTAACAGCAAGTTCCTCCAAGGCGTTCTTCCTGATTGCACATACAACCCCACCTACACTATCAAAGACTACCCTCTGCTTCGTTACCAAGGACTGCAGTTTGTATGTCATTATGCAGTTTATGGTAGCTGGGTTAATGTTAGACTGCAGCAGTGTCAGGGGGTTTGGAGGTGGGGGGCTTTCTGGTTTCACGCCTTCTCAGGTGGAAGAAGGAAGTTGAGCCGAGTAAAACTAAAATGTGATGACTGGCAATGATTTAAGAGACACGAAAGGGATTTTACTGATAAAGTACACGGTGCAGTTCAGCTGAAGAGTGACAACATTAATATTGAGGAGCTATAGAAATGGAAAGTCAAACAGAAATTAAATTTCACAATTTAGCAAACAGTAAACACATTCTTTGTGAATTACATGGAGCCGATGAGCTGTTTTTAAATCCTAAATCTGCTAAATCAGCAAAAGGAAAAAGGAACATTTATCTTCTCCACGGATTCTCCTGACAGATTTTTTAAAATGTTTTAATGTCAAACAGTAAGGTTAAAATTTGGCTGAAAGCCACGGCTGAAGCTGTCAATACATCCACGGAAACACAACCGGCTCATTGTGGAGTAGGCCTTTTAGAGTAGAGCTGTGGAGAGCTGCATTCAAGTAAAAACGGAATGTAACAAATTCCCTTTAGAAGACTTGATCTATTTGAAACATGGAGGAGGTGGCATCATGCTGTGGGACTGCTTTTCCTCAGCAGGTAGAGCAAAGGCCACACAAGTATTGAGGGAAAATATTGATGTAGCTATGTAGGGGAATCCTATTGGAAAAACGTGAGCCCTTCACTCTGTGAAAGTTTTTGTAAAATCAAACTAGACTTGACCATGTTACTCTAAGTGAGCTGGATCTGACAGTTAGTACTATCAAACTGCCTTATGGAAATTAGTCTAATTCCAGAATTTGACCGTTCATGTGTATCTGATCATAAACTGCGTGCTCTAGGTTTTTTTGATTAGTTTACAATGTTTTCCTTCATTTCCATAGGTCCATATGTCCTATATCTACCCAAATGACTACACCCGGCTCACTCACATGGAGACAGAAAACACTTGCTTCTACCCTGAGAGCTCCTACTACAAGAAGATGTGAGACTTTTGTCAGAAATCATAAAATACGTGCGTTTTAGTCAATCAGATCATCCCAAAACAGCTCATTTATTTTAATAATAAGTGAGTCAGAACGACTTACTAAACATGTGGTGCTTAAAAACATTTGTGAAAGGGTTTTAAAAAATGAGCAAATTAAATATGCGTTAATGAAATAAATGAGCTTTATGGGATTTTCTGATTTATTGAGACATACTCATCTGTGTGGATGTCTTTGCAGTTTTTAAAGCAAAATTATTTTACCAAGGAATACAGTGTTTGCTGTTATTTATTGAATCATCTCAACAACCCGCCAGTGCCTTTTTAAAAACTTGGTTTGTTTCCACCAGGTATGGTTTTTCTAGATATATGAGATTTGATCGCCTGGATAAACACAAAAATGGAAACACAGGCAGAGGTACTTGCTTTTTTAATTTGCTTACATTAACATGCTTGCATAATCAGAATACTCTATTTTCAATTTCTGACCTTGCTTTCTGGTGAATGCCAGATTTTGGTTTGCAGAATAGGAATTCAGTCCAGGAGGAGGAGGATGACAACGATGCCAACGAGGAAAGGAAAGAAACAAGGATCGACCAGATGAATAACAATGTGGACCCAGACTATGGAGATGATTACGATGATTATGTGCAGAACCGTAGGCGCAAACTATTCTCCTTTGTTGCACAGGATGCTAATGAGACACTGGAAAAATCCCCTGATGAGAGAGGACATATAGAGGACTTTGAGAAAAGAAAAGAAAAGAGTGGAATTTCCAAACTTAAAAAAGATCTAGGAAAAGCACCTAAGGAGGTTTTAAAGCAAAGTATGCACCAAAACAGGACTGAGGAAAAACAAGAAGTCTTAATTGAAAAAAGAGAACCAGTGAAAAGAAAGGTCAGACCAGTTAAGAAACGCAAAGTCAAACCAGAGCAAACAAATCCTCCACTACCTGTTGGTAAAGAGATTAAAGCAAAGCAACAACCAGCCGTTCTGCCACAGAAACACACCCCCAGGCAACGCCCACTGCGGAGAGCTCAAAAAACAAACCATACTCAAATACGAACATTCAAAGACCCACAGGTTGAAATCCGGGATAGGCATGCTGCTGTGCCTCAGAAAACCAATGTAACCAATAAGCAGAATCTTCCAGACAGAAAGGCGTTTCATCCGGCCATCAACAGCCATTTTACCACCCCCAGCAGAACTGGCAAAGAATTTATCGTAAAATCAAATGAAGTGGAAACTGATCCCAGAAAAGGCCTCAGAGAAAAGGAGATAGAGCTGAATAAGCCTCTAAGGCAAGACCTGGACAATCAAATCAATGCCAATAACATGAATGATAGAAGAAAAAATGATAAAAAGTCGTATTTGAGGGAAGATGGAGGTCCCACAGACGAGGGAGACACTGATCATGTCAGGGCTGAAAGCAGAAAAAACACAACACAGGGAGATGGAGACTCCATGTGGGAGCAGCAAGGAGACTTGCCTATTGATCCAGACGAGGAGGATCAGACTCCAGCGCCAGTATTCGATGCTAAGGTCAACTGGAACCAAACCTTCCAGGTGGACCAGCTGGACCTCCAGTCACAACGTTCTGACTGGATTGACCTAAACTGCAACATCTCTGGAAACATGCTGCTAAACCCCAGCGATGCTTTGACTGTGGTTTATGCCTTCATGGATCATCTTAATGCAAAACACAACGGGTGAGCATCGATTTGACTGTTTGTACACAGAACTTCAAATATGAAAATAAGCAGCTAAGATATCCTTCTAGAGAAGCATTAAATGAGATGCATATAAAGTAAAATTTTGAATTATAAAGATCTATTATGCGGCCATGAAACCCGACGGTGGCGAGGCTTCAGGGGTGGATGAGATCCGACCTAAATACATTGGAGCTCTGGGTGTTGTTGGGCTGTTGTGGCTGACACGCCTCTTCAACATCTTGTGGCATCCTGGTACAGTCCACCTGGACTGACCAACTGAGGTGGTGGTACCCCTGCATAAGAAGGGGGACCAGAGGGTGTGTTGCAACCATTCAGTGGGTAAAATGAGTATTAAACATGCCGGAATTTTTCTCAGTAAATATATTTCTATATATATGCACTGGTATGAAATTCTCCCCAAATGCCAGTAACAATCCATGTATTCCACACATATAAAGAAATCAAACATAAATGTCCAAAAATAAGTTATGTTTGATAATGTAGAATGCTCCATTTTTTAATTACAGTTTTATAATATGATTTTATTTTAGTTTGCATTTTTTTTTATTCCTTACTAACTTCCAGGCAACATGTTTATGTTGTTTTTTATTTGAGATGAAAAGAAAAAAAATGCCTAATAATTAAATGCTCAAATAAAAACATTCTATAAAATAGTTTTTATTTTTCAATCATTTGTTGTGCATTATATTTTTGGCTGCAAGTCAAAAAAAGGTTGGGAAACACTGGATCCATAGATAGATCTATGCCCTGCTGCATACTACACTGGTCTGTTGTTGTAAAGAGAGCAGAGTGAATAGGCAGAGTTCTTTATTTACCCTCACCTATGGTCATAAAATATGTATCATGACCAAAAGAATCCCAGAAACAAGCAGCCAAAATGAACTTTCTGTTCCGGCTGGGTGGCTGGGCTCTCCTTTAGCAAAGGGGTAAGGAGCTTGATCATTCGGGAGAGGCTCGGAGTAGAGAGGGACAACCCAGGACACTATGGAGGCAACTCGGCGTTCCCCCCGCAGAGCTGGAGGAGGTGTCTGTGGAAAGGGAAGTCTGGGAGCCTCTACTGAGACCTGCATTATTATTTTGTCTTTGTTTACGCAGGCGATTCACATTGATCCGTGTGATCAACGTTGTGAAGCGTGTGGACGGTTACAGAGGAAGCCGCTACCTCCTGGAGCTGGAACTGAAGGATGCCAATGGCCAGCTGCTCCGCTTGACGCATTACATCTATGCTCTGATTCACCACAGCGAGCAATGGAGTCAAGACTTTGCCTTTCGTCGCTCGAAGCCTCAACTGGTTCTTTGCAACCCGGTGGGGTTTCGCTGGAATCCCGGCGCCACCGTTCATTTCATAGTGCCTGGTAAGCCACATCCTCTGAGGTTTTCTTATTGCAAGTCTCTGAAACTCTGAAAACAGGTTTCTAGTGACATGAACTAATGCAATTACATTATAAGACATTAACTTGAGGGAGAAGGGTATTGATTCAGTGCTGTGGTTGGGAGTGATTCCTCTTTACCATAAATTGACTGTTTGTTCAAAATACAAACAAATATGTAGCTGATTGTAGAGTTTGAGTTTCCATGGATGTCGTTGTTGGTCCTCTTCTTTTATTCTCCATTCCTGATTGTAATTCTGTTTTTTGTTTTTTTCCAATCTCCAGTCAAAAATCAAGCTCGCTGGGTGCAGCAGCTGATTACAGATATGGAGGAAGTGTTCAGACAAACCGGAGATTCAAACTTCAACCTGATCATCACAGACTACGACAGCACAGACATGGATGTGAAGCAGGCCCTGCAAAAATCCTCACTCCCCAGGTCTTTGCTTGTCCTTTTTTCTTTTTCTCCATGAAAAAAAGTGTAAGCTTAACTTGCCATTGCTGGTTTGACAGGTACCAGTATGTGAAACTGACCGGAAACTTTCAACGTTCGGCCGGTCTGCAAGCAGGAATCGATTTAATAGATGTGAGAACTGCAAAATGAAAAAAAAAAAAACAGCAAATAAAGTAGAATTTCAAATGTTTGAATGGAATTAGCATGATAATAATCCCATCCGATATTTCTTTCTCAGGATGACCACAGCATCGTTTTTCTTTGTGATCTCCACATCCACTTTCCTTCTTCAATCACTGACACAATCAGGAAACACTGTGTGGAGGGATACATGGCTTTCGCTCCCATAGTCCTCAGACTGAACTGTGGCAGTACACCATCAGATGCCAGAGGTAGTCAGAAATACCTTACAATCCTGTTTTTGCTGTGAATGTTCTCTTTCTCATTAAGATTTGGTGCAGTGAGCTGATTCAAGGCCCTTCCAGTTGTACTTTTCTGCAGATTTCAGACCAGATACTGAAAGGAGACAAAATATGTCAAATCTTTACTCTCTGAGGTTTTATATAGGATGTCAAAAACCTGCTCTCTATTATTTTAACTTCACGTCTTGATTATTTCTATCCAATGAATACAGGCAGTTCTAAAAATGTGGCTTTGCTATGAAATGTAATAAGCAATGAATAGTTACTGTTGTCTGCTGAAAACATAAATTTGCTTGCATACATTATGCATACAAACCACATAGTGTAATTAAAAAAACAATGCATTTAAATGGAATAAGGATATGTTCAAGTTGTTTTAGTTTTCGGTAATTTAAGCATTAAAAACCCAACCATCTCTTTTAAAAGGTACTGAAAAAAATCTGTCTAATAAAACATTTAAAGGTTTTTTTTTTATAGTTGTCACCTAAACTTAAAGCTACAGTGTGTAATAATTACAGGGATATACAGTCAGAAATGTAATATATTATACATAACTATGTTATTTATCATCATCTACAAGCTCAGCCTCTTAACCTTAATATTTGCGTTGCCTTAGAATTCGTTATTTATAATTACATAGGAGCTGGTCTCGCAGCCATGGAGGCAGACATCTTTGCGCTACGGCAGCGCAGAGCCAACAAACTAGCGATTGTGAGATCGCCCATTACGCTCGAAAGTAACTACGGCAAGTTGAGAGAGATGAACTGAGACGGTACTGAACAATAGATGGCGGTATTAAAATTATCTATGTAAACAAACCTCATCACTTGAGAAGGTAGGTGATGCGGACGTCGTGGAAGACATTTTGTCCCGTGACGCTCGCCGTACTGTTGGGGGGGAGAAGCGGTGGGGGGGAGATGTTCATGTTGCTGCGGTCTGCAGTCTGAACGTTAGATGTCGCTGAAAATTACACACTGTAACTTTAAGTATAATTCTTCCTTATATAGGTGGAAACCTATATAAGGAAGAATTATATGTAATAATCATGATTGATTTATTATTAAAACATTTATCAACCAATTGAGTATTCAATGTGGTGAGACTACTACTCACTCAGAGCAAACATTCAGCCAAACCCATATAAAGAATAAATACCTTTATTATTATTTAAATATTTTGGGAAAAATTGTCCCTGTTAGTTCATATGTTCTATCCAGAAATCCTCAGGTTGCACAATTTTAGCTTCAAAAGGTTAACATTTTTTAACAAAAAACATATTATATAGAGCACTGTTTGATTTCTAATTAGTAGCCTAATCAGCTTATCTAAAAATACTCAACAGTTTAATCCATTAGCAAAATAAACCTTTATTTTTGCCCTAAATAGGACATAATACATTATATAATTTTTATTTTATTTTTTTTTAACAAAACCTCTTTTAAGAAGTGAAGTACCTGTTTTTATTTACACTAAAAAGACAGTGTGTCTGATCATATTTTCATTGATCATTATAAAAGATTAAAATAATTCCAATACACTAAAGAAACCAAACTGGTGTTCTTGTTTTTTTTCTTTTCTTTTCTTTTTTTGTAGATTTTTGTATGTTTCTACTAGTATTCTGATGCCTTTTGATATCTGAAGGTCTCCTTGCCATGACCCTAATATTTAGCTTTCTTGACTCAGATCTTTCTCCTGTTTAAATATGAAAGCCTGTTAGGCTCTGTAGACAAAGTTTGTAAAATTACAAAGATTAATTTAAATCTAGATGTGGCAGCAGCTATAATAATTAGAAAAAGGTTCAGTCTGCAAACTTATTAAAATATGTCAGTTTATAAAGTTATGCACCAAAATGGGAAGAGAACACTTCTACATACTTTTTGTTTTTTTATATTTAAACAGGCTAACTTTTTTTCTGTTGTTTTTTTTTTGCGTACACATATTTGACCTTATGTTAGGAAGGATGGCTACTTTTTAATGTCCCAACACTAAACCTACGATTTAAATAGATTTTTCTGTTTTTGATTTATATTCCTGTTAGTCTATCAAAACATCACCTATTAATGTTCCCATTGTCGTTTCTGGCATCAAGCACACTAAAACCAAAAGCAATCCTCATTGTAGATGCTGCCTTTCCTACTTAAATCATCAGGTTAAACCTCTTCCTGACATAGTCTCATTATTTCTTCATATCGTAAAATGTTCTCATCTCTTGCTGACCAGATGATTGCCAGTAAGCGATCAGACTTCCAATAGAAGAGTGAAGGTCAAAGTGGTAAAAAAACAAATCATTAGACACTTGAGGTATGGACATATGTTTTTAGATTTATAGCACAGAACTGTACACTTGAGGATTTCACTTCTACTTTAAGTCCTTCTGTTTTGTTTTTTAATCGTTGCATTGTTTCTAAGCATCCTTTAGGAAGATGCTTAATTTTTTTCTCTTAAGTAAGATGTGTATTAAGGAGCATGTACATTTAGAGTAGAATTGTTTATCAAGTTATTGCAGCTAATGGTATAGGGATCATACTGATCTTTTCTGAAAAAAACAAAAAACTAAAAAAGAAGAGGAATTTTTCTCTAAAGAATCAAATTTCTGCACCTTCAGGTTACTGGGAAGTGAACGGCTTCGGTTTGCTGGGAATCTATAAATCTGATCTGGATGCTATCGGAGGAATGAACACCAGGGAGTTCAGGGAACGATGGGGAGGAGAAGACTGGGAGCTCCTTGACAGGTCTGCACTTCTCTCCCTCCTGATTCAATTTTGTTGCACCTTTTCCTCCTTTTGGCACCTTTTTTAACCATTGAGCCAATGTGACAATTGAATTTCTATTCTAAGTCTGTCTTATCTTATCTATAGGATTTATCTTATCTAGATAAGGTTTTAATTAAACAATTTAATCTAATATCTTATTTTTTTTATTTATTTTCTATAATATTGTTTTTACTGTCAAACATATTTTAAATTAAGCAGAGGATGATGAGTATGAAGGTTATGAAAATCAGGTTTAGTTTGATGTAGCTGTGTTTTCTAGAAAGGTTGAAACCTGTTTCCAGTGGGAACCATGCTATGCATGCTGTATGAATCCACAGGTATGAGTGTTATAATTACCACCTGGGCTCTATGGATGTTTTAGACAAATTTGAAAATGTTGTATAAAGATAAAACATAAGTAAAACTACTTTGATGTAAATAGTCCTGCAGCATTTGAAAGGCAAACTCTCCATTTCAGTGACCTCATAAAAAATGCCTATTTGCATGTGTTGCCAACTGAGATGTAAAGTAAAAGTAGTCAGAAGATCTGCTGTTCCATTTTATTTTTCAGAGTTAAAGTGTGTTTCTTCATTGTAATGGTTGTAGAGGGCATTAAATTCATCTCTACGCTCAAGTACACTATCGTAAAAATATGATAAAAGTAGTTTTTGAGTGGTGCACAATTATTTTAAAATCGAAAACTAATAGATGATCAATGCAATTATTCAAAGCCAGGCTCGGACGGATAATCTGTGATACCAGGAATTTGCCCGGTGGGTCTGTCCTAATTTCAAAATGCGAGGCCCGGCCCTCCTTAAATCATACCGGCCCCAACACTTACTCTCCGACCGAAGCACCTACCTGTGACAGTAAAAAAACTGAAGGAGCTCAGGAAGTAATACAATGTCAACTACCTAAATGATGCATGCAGTATATATAGCCCTGCCTTGTCATGCACATCCTTGTGACAGTTGGCATATGGTGTAATTTTCTATTTCTTTAAACTGTAAAATCCTTGCAACAAACTAAATTATAATAAAACCAAAATGCTTTCATTAAACCAAACTACGATGTTCCTCTTAAATTTGGTGAATTTATTTTCGAATATTTTTCAAAAATATGTTGCAGTGCATGATGGGGTTTTGCATTTAAGGCTAACGTTTCCCGTCTTACGTGCATTGTTGCCAGGTTGGGATGTTTCCTAATCAGGCAGTTTAGGATGGCCATCTATGGGTAGATTTATGGCCAAAGAAATCAATAGACTTTGGTTCAAATTGGGCAAGATTTCATATATCCAGGCGGTTGATGAACAGTTTTTGGGTTGGGAAAACATGAGTCGGTGACATCTGGCAACCCTGCTGATGTAGTGAGTGGCGCTGACGGCTTTGTGTCAAGGTGTACAAGTCACCGCTTCACCACTACTACTCTCAATAGTAGTAATATCAGTAGGACTGCTGGTTTTGTTGATTTCGGTCTGTTGACTGATGGAACCATGGTGTTTACATTATTCCATTTCATTGCCCACATGCCACCTAGACTCGAAGTGAATGCTTACACACCGCTGAGCTTTAATGTATTCATTCTTGAAGAAATGTCTGTCTGCCTCTATATGTATATATGTATTGTTTAATGTTGGTGTTTTTGCAACACTCGGGCTTACGTTGTACACCTAGTAAGTGTGAGTGGGTGTCTGGCTTCGTGCAAGGGTTGACGTTACGCAGCAGCAGTCACTGTCGCGTCAGTGTTAATAACCAAAGCCAGTAAAACCACATTATAGAAGTTTTGGTGATGGTTGTTGTGTGATGCTTGAAGATAGATTGGTTTAACCACAATGTGTATTCATATTGTGCTTCGATTTTTTTTTTTTTCCGGGGGGGCTGGTGTAGATTGAAAAATGCAAGGGCCAAAAAGCCTTTATCATGAAGCCTGAAAAATAAATGCAGCTGAGGTATTGTGTGTAGAATTTTAAGGGAAAAAAAAGTAACAATTTGGAGTAAATCAATTTGGAAAAAAAAATGCAGCACTGCAAAAACATTGGATGTGCTATACACTGTTGATTGTTTTCAACACAGAGTCAGCCTGAGGAAGAAAAGTGTAATCGTGGCAACTACTTTTTGCAATTGCTCTGAAGAACTAATTGTATACAAGGGACTATACACGGAAACGTGAGTGACCGTGGAAGGCTTTAAACGGGGGTAGAGGTTAGGCTTCTAGCAAGAAGAACCCCATAAACAATGAAATGGTTTAGATCAAAGCATCTTGAAAGTCCGCAACTAAATTAAAGTGAGAAAATATGTCAAGATTTGAAAATTGCTGTTCCCATCTCATTTGACAATACATTCAAGTATTTTGCTAAGAAGAGTAGGCAAAGATTTCTGTCTCCAGACATAAAACTTGAAGAGATATACACCAAAAGAGCAACTGCATTCACAGTGAAAAGAGGCAACATTGATTCAGTTCACATTTCGTTCTGTAGAAATCTTTTGACAAATTGTAAATCTGTCACATAAGATGTAGAAATGAGATTGTAACTTGTCCTTTTGATGAAAACATCCAGAGGTATAATTTATTTAAACAGTCATATGCATAATAATGAATTTATAAGGATGATGGTTTGGGTTTTGCTCCTAAGTGTTATTATGTACCCAACAATCAAAGCCGGTTTGTATTTAAAGAGAGGCATGCTTTAGTTAACCAAAGTTAAACTCTGCTCTGTGCTGCAGGATCCTCCAAGGTGGACTGGAAGTGGAGAGAATCTATTTGAGGAACTTTTTCCACCACTATCACTCCAAACGAGGCATGTGGAACCGGAAGATGTCAATGAGCCAAGTGTGATCCTCATCCAGCTGCGACGCCTGGGCTTTGTCACGCCTACAGCCGTGGACACCAAAGCACTTTAAGGCTGGACTATGTCTCCTGCTGCGTCTGTGTCAAACCTGCTGACCATCGGAGACAGACAGAGACATTAGATCAGCTACTGACTTCATCCACTCAGGCTGTTTGATGAATGTGGTAGCAGTGGAGCTTATTGTTACCGAGGTGATGCTGCCCAGAGTTTATTCACTGGATTCCCTGCTGACTACTACTACTGTAGCAGATGATAAATGGCACTGAGTTTAAGCTCCCGCCATTCACCCTGCTGCCTGATGAAATGCTAGTCTGCATCAGAGGCTGAAAGCAAAAAAAGGAATTTGATCCAAAGATGAAAACAGACCCATACTTACACTCCAGGAATGTATGCAAGAACACCCAAGTGTCCTTTTTTGTTATGATCAGCCTGGCACATGAGTCCTAACTGGCGGACAAAAGGATGGAAAAGTTCATGTTTGGTTTGTCTATATCTTAAAAGAAAGTTTATTTTGTAAAGTACAGATTTAATATTTATAAAATCAGTTTCTAGTTGAGGTTTTATTTGCACATATATTTGCATAGAGTTTTATTATTGCTCCTCAAGTGCCCTGATGCTTGGTGGCATCCTATTGTTATCTGGATGGTAAACAGCTGTAACTAACATTTGACTTAATGTTGCACAGACAAGTCATTCATGTGTTTAAATTCCAGATTTATTATTTTTATTATTTCATTCTTGAGATGCGTAAGACATGTTGTTTTATTTTATGTAAAGCAAAGGAAACCCACATAAACCAGAGGTTATTGAACTGGTCTTTGGTTGTAAAAGCATTTCTGATTCCTTTATATCTACAACTTCTGACCAAAGAGGATATCCGAGTGATGACTTGCTTGGTGGACAAATATTTATATATCATTTTTTAATTGCATTAGTTAAAAATAAGGTTTTGGTGTTCGGCATGACAGAAACAGATTTATCTACAACGACAGAGTTTGTGTGCACAAACAAGGAATTTGTCTTTGGTTTTCCATCTTAACAGTACAAACAGCAACAATAATAAAATGTGACTTAAAGGGATAAAAGGAAAATACAATAGGAAAAACAGGATAAATCTTGTATCTACAAGTGTGTGCTATTATACAAATAAGTAAAAGAGGGAAGGCAGTTTGTAATAATGCAACAGACTTTAATTGGTTATTTTATCGTTAGTCAGGACAGTCTATTAAACATGAAAAACAGCAGGTTTAAGGTTATTTAAATGTTCAGTAACAGATTATCTTTTTTATTAAAATTTCTGTTGTGTACTAACTTTTTTATTCTTTAAAAATACAGCTTGTACTCAGGCAGATTATTTTTTTAAAAGATATATTTTTATAATGCAGGGTGTCTAGTCAATCAGGAAAAGACTGCAATTTCTACCCTCTTCAAGTCTGGATAAAATTCGGGAGAAAAAGGAAAACATCTTTTTGTATTGTCCAGTATTTCCTACTGCCCCTTTAAAATTTCCTTCCTTTTATTTTACAACATTCATCTATTCATTATTTTAAAATCTACCCCTTAGGTTCCACATTTAAAGCCTGATCAGTCTGAAAATAGATGTCGGAGAACTTTTTTAGCTATCGTTGTTATACTTTAAAATGACTGGAGCCTTCTTGCATTTCATTCAGGAAATATTTGTTTAAAGATAAATTATGTTTAAAATCAAGCTAGAATCTGTTTTTCCTTCCGGTAAACATTCCACCTGAATGCAGTCTTCATGTCATTCTGACCCGTCACTTTATTGCAGATGGAAACCAAACTATTAAGCTTGTCATGTAGGCCAGTAATGTTGACTTTCATTTGCAGATGCCAGACATTTTCTCTTTTTCTGTTTATAACACTGAAGGTACTGTCAGCTTTTCTGTTTTAAGCTGTTATCTCAGCTATAAAGGTTGACATTTTCCCTCTTGTTGCTGCTCAGGACTGTTGTAATAACTCAAAGTTCAGATGTAGTTCATTGTTCTGTGTTAAAAAAGGCAGCTCTGCTTAATTGAAATATTTGTGTCTCTTCTCTCAGGGACGTGTTACACTGCCTCGACTAAACCCAAGAGATTTTTTTTTTTTTTCTACAAAATAAAAAAGTGTCAGTAAGCTCAGTGTGTCATATGGATTTTTTTTAAATTATTTACCACTAAAGTAAACTTAAAAAATAAATATATGGTGACTGTGTGATTTAAAGCTTTCCTCATGGCTCATACCTATTGCATGTGGCCCAACTTTAATGAGTCCATCTCTCCAATTATGTAGGTTGATTCTCTTATTTCTAAAGCTTAATACCTATTTCTGTAGTTTTGATCATTTATTCAAAACACTCAAAGTCATTCACATAATGGAATTTGAAAGATATACAACAAAGACTTGATCTATAATTTTGTATTGAGGCATGCAATCTGTTATTTTGACACAATAATTTATCTGCCACTTGTTCAATTCAATAATACTTTATTAATCCCAAAAAGAAATTACCAATAATTTAGTTTAATTTTCTTTGTATTTTTTCCCCTAATTTCAGAAGTTCAAACCCATGCATAAGTTTTTAACAAATTGATTATTTCCTCCTATATTTTCCAATAATTAGATTTTGATTGTTACTTAAAGAAAAGGAAAACCCTTAATCTAGTCTGAGAATAAAAATGTTGAGTAATATCAATTAAAAGGGGATGTTTCAATAAGAAATTTCAGGCATCTCAAAAGTTTGTCCATTTTGATGGACTTGGTGCATGGTTTGGCCTCTTTCTGCATCGGTGCAGCAAGGCATTAAGGCAATAAGACAGGGAATTGTATAAAGTGTGATTTTTATTAGGGATACATCTGCTTACTAAAACACTATGTAGAATGATTGTTTCAAAGTTGATGGACAAGTTTAGGGAAAAAAGGAACAATTATTTTCAAATTTGGTTAAAAAAAGTAGGTAAGGTTTGACAGATAACACTATGCCTAAATAGAGAGAAGGTATTTTTTTTTATTTGTTTGTCACATTTGATATTTATTACATAATTAGATCAAGTTTTATAATTGATTCCTTTGTAGAGACATATTCATGATGATATTAGGTCTTTCAAAATTAACCAATTCGGTTACAATGCTAAATGTATTCTATTTAAAGGTACACACAATGCTTCTTTTCTCTGAGATACCAAACAATGCTACTCTTCCTTTTTTGATACTTAACATTAAATCTCACATTTTCAAATGGGCAGATATCTTTTTTTAAACAATGCCGACCATTTATGTAGAGTGGCACACCCTCTTTCTATATAACTTGGTAAACCTGTCAGAGGCACCAAGGAAAATAACAGATGACTCATGCTTATTAGTTCAGAGATTTTTTTGTACACGCAGGTAAATCTCAGGAAATTAGAGCATGTGTTCAGATGAGGCTCATGTGTCAAGTTAAAAGTATTTCTTAAACAGAAATTAAATATACTTTTTATTAAGCCCAAATTTCTGTAATTACCAAAGCATATAGAAATTACAAACAAAGCTGTAACCACTTTTACTTTTCATATTGAAAATAATAATCCCCACAGCATGATTCTCCCACCACCATGTTTATTATGAAGATATTGTGCACAGAGTGTTGTATAGGACTCACAGAAATCACAGCCCTATACATGTAGTGCAAAAATTTATTGTTTCCTCATTTGATCGCAGCTTCTTTTTTCACATTTTATATGTTCCCTATACAGCTTCTGGCTAACACAAACAGGACTGCTAATGGTTTCCTTCTGTTTCAACAATAATTTTCATAAACTTAATATTTTTTGTGAAAGGTTAGTAGTTATACTGTTAACATATTCTATAATCTATACTATAGATTATAGAATATGTAACAGTATAACTGGGGTATAAATGGGTTGGGACAAGTGGGACCAGTGGGCACTGTGTATAGATTCTATACAGTGTGCCCACTGGTCCCACTTGTCCCAACCCATCAAATTTGGTGGACTGCCCAGTCTATATGCAATATTGTAATACTCTTTCCATTTCTGGATAATTAATTAAATAGTGCACCATGAGCATATAGTCAGCATACTGATAACTAAACCCTTTTCTTATTACATTTTTTTTCCTGAGACTACATTACAAACAGAATTTAATTAATTGGAGCAAAGGGTTCATGTACAGATGTAAATCATACTTTTTAAGATTCGAGAATAAAATCATGCATCATTTTCAAGTTTAATGAACAAAAGGGTTGGTTTTTTTTATAAAAATGAATCTGAAAAAACAGAAAGAATAACTCACTTTGGAAATAAAATTTTAAAGCTTTGCAAAGTCCAGGTACATTTGGCTTTCCTTAATTTTAGATCAAAAATACATGAATTATGTAAACGCCCAATGGAAAGCCGAATGTGTGACGCTAAGCATTGCGCATGCCCACTGCAAACATTAGCGCTGCGTTTCAGGAACTCCGTTTTTTACACTTTAATGCTTCAAATATGATAAATGTTACTAATAAAGAGGACAGACATTTAAGTACCAAATATTAACAGGGGTATGAAATCATTTCTTTCAAGAATACACTTGCACATCAATATATTTCAAATATTCTGTCGGCACCATTGTGACGTTTATAGGTATAATTTACGAGCTACACCTGAAGGCAACATTCTGATGCCTCATTCATGGCGATTAATATCAAGCTAGCCTGTTATCACGCGCTGAACTGAATTTATTACAACTGCTGCAATAGTAATGTGATTAATTTATATCATAATCGTTATAATAACTAGTGAATATCCCTAACACTTTCCTGCGCAGGGGACTAGGAACGAACGTGTCGTGTTATGGGAGAAACACGGAGGTCAGACGAACGGTGGACTGTCAACAACAATTATGTCCGTGTGAAACGACCCTTCATCTGCTTTCTATCTATATTATAGCACCGGTAAGGTTATTAAGGTTCACAGTATGGGTCAAAAATGTTTTATTGTATGTGCCGTTCCTCTACAGGGATGTTCTTAAAAACATGGCCGATCAGGTAACCAGCGCTAACGAGATTGACTGCAGTGCAGTTAAACCTAAGTGGCTTTCAGCCTAGCCTTCTTTGCTAACATAATCTAGCTAACTGCGGTCATGGTTATATATGGCAACGTTGAATTCATGTTCCAACTGCTTTAAATGCTACTATATCAGAGACTGAGAAAAAATTTAATTATTAATTATTTGCTGATGATATTGTAAATTGAGGACAGGTCTCTGGAAGTATGTTGTAACGGCTGTTCTTAAGGTTTACCACTGTTTGCTGGAAAATCGCGGCATTGGTTATTTCAGCTTCCAGTTGTAGGGTTGTGCTTATTTTTTTGTTGATGTGAAATACTTTGACAGATTCCTTTGAAACATGCCTGGGAAACTAAAGGCCAAAATTGTGGCAGGGCGCCACTTGCCTGTGATGGACAGGGCAAGTGACCTAACGGATGCTTTTGTAGAGGTAAGAAAACATGATGCTTTTACTGCTATGGTTTTCTATTTTTCATTTTTAAGCAATTCAGTCTTAACACAATTAAAAATGTAAGGCATCATAAAGCACGTGGAATTAGTCGTGAGACAGAACCCTGAGATGGATAGTGGTCTATTTCAGAGAAAAGCGAATCTAAAGCATCTTTGTTTAATGATAAACATAATGGCCATATGTGATGCTTCAATATTTGTAGAGTCTAACTCACTTAAATAAATAAATAAAATTACACTTTCAAACTTTGGCTCTTTAGGTGCATCTTTTTAATTCTTTGTGATTCCTTTAGTTTGTCAGTAACAAATATTAGTCCAAACATTTTCAGGTTTTGATTAATGAAACATGGTTTGTGCTCCAGAGAAAATGTGAAATTTGGAAAATGTGTTGATATATATATTTTTTTTATGTCTTGTCATTTTTTTAAAGGTATGTTATGTTAAATTATAACAGGCTTTCTGTTTCCTTGTCTGTTTTGTATGCAACACATTTTCATTGAGGATTTTTAGTTGCATGGGAGTTTGCCCAACCAGTCTACATGTGTTTTGTGGATCTAGAGAAGGCATTCAACCGTGACCCTCTGGGGGTCCTGTGGGGGGGTACTCCGGGAGTATGGAGTACCAGGCCCTTTAATAGGAACTGTTAGGTCTCTGTACGACCAGTGTAAGAGCCTGGTCGGCATTGCCGGCAGTAAGTCGGACTCGTTTCTGGTGAGTGTTGGACTCCGCCAAGGTTGCCCTTTGTCACCGATTCTGTTCATGACTTTTATGTACAGAATTTCTAGGCGCAACCAAGGTGT
>NW_015150752.1:276282-351325 GCF_000732505.1 Cyprinodon variegatus
AGCTGAGCCAAAAAGGACTAAGCTCTCAATTTCTCGGTCAATCTACATTCCTACCCTCATCTATGGTCATGAGCTTTAGGTCACGACCAAAAGAAGGAGATCCCGGATACAAGCTGCTGAAATGAGTTTTCTCCGTAGTGTGTCTGGGCTCTCCCTTAGAGATAGGGTGAGGGGCTCAGTCATACAGGGAGGACTCAGAGTAGAGCTGCTGCTCCTCCGCATCGAGAGGAGCCAGTTGAGGTGGCACTGGCATATGATTAGGATGCCTCATGGACTTCTCCCTGGTGAGGTGTTCCAGGCACGTCCCACTGGGAGGAGGCCCAGGACACGCTGGATGGACTATTTTTCTCGGCTGGCCTGAGCGTGCCTTTTGGTTCCCCCAGAAGAGCTGGCCCAAGTGGCTGGACAGAGGGACGTCTTGGCCTCCCTACTAAAGCCGCTACCTCTGCGACCCAACCACAGATAAACGGAAGAAGATGGGATGGATGGATTTGATTTACAGTTTCCCTAATCACTTTATTCCAACATTTTTCCTTTTAACTTTTTGTAGCCTGTTATAAATGGACAGCTTTGTTGAAACGAGACAGCTAAAATTAGATAAATCAGGTGTTTTTATTGAATCACCATCAGGATAACGGCATACAAATTGTTTCCGGTTAGAAAGCAGTTATAAATAATTTTATTATTCATATTTGACTGGCTTATTAGCATATCAGAGCTGGGCTGCTCCAGAAATAGTTCCCTGGACCTATTTGTATATTAGTGTTTTCTCCTCACATGAATAATACATTGTGGCTGTATTTATTTATTTTTGTAACAAAAAGGTGTAAAAAAATAACAGCAGTAGCAGTTGAATTATTTTTATCTCTTAAAAGCACACTTTCTTTCTTTATACTTTCAGTAACAAAGCTTAAACAAATAAGTGCTATAATGACAACTCTTTATTTTAAATGGAATATAATTTCTCAATCATAACATAATAAATTGGGAATATTTTAGTGATGATTATCCCAAATAGGGTGATGTAGTTTGTTGAATTTTTGAGTTAAATCTTGCAAAAACTTGTTAAATAAATGAAGCTCTCACCACATGCTTCCTTAGGATAAAGAAAAGATGCAAAGCAAATGATAAGACTTAGAGGGGTTATCTTTTAGAAATGTCCATCTGAACTGAATTTGTCCAAAGTATTGAACTTTAGTGTCTATAATTAGATCTGATTCTGACTGTATAATTGGATTAATGTTATTTTACGAGTAATCTGTCTTAAAAGTGTCTAAACATAACGCTGTTGAGAATTGGTGCTTTGTGATTTAACCCAGTAGTGTTAGATGTTTGTACTCTCTACTGTGTGTATTTTTACTGCATTCTAACCTCTCAGGGCAAAAAAATAAAATGAAAAAATGCATATATTGGATTAATCAAGTATATCTTTGATTTCACAGGTCAAGTTTGGAAACACAACCTTCAAAACAGATGTTTATCCCAAGTCCCTTAATCCACAGTGGAACTCAGAATGGTTCAAGTTTGAGGTATAATATGGATTAGTTATTAAAGGGGACTTAGCTGTATAATAAATGCATCTAATTACCTTTACATAGTTTCTGTTAATCTGAACAGGGCCTGTTTATCTTCTATTATTTTTCCCACTACTGCTCTGTAGGTTGATGATGAGGACTTGCAGGACGAACCCTTGCAGATCACAGTGTTGGACCATGATACATATAGTGCTAACGATGCCATAGGGAAGGTTTACATTGACATCGATCCGTTGCTGTGCACTGAGGCTGCCTCTGTCATCTCAGGATGGTTTCCCATCTACGACACCATTCACGGTAGAAATACTTCTTTGATTAGAATGGACGCAGTTGTGACGCAAGCTACTTTTCATTACAGTGTCCTTGTTATTTTTCACCAGGCATCAGAGGAGAGATCAACGTACTTGTAAAAGTGGAGCTCTTCAATGACTTGAACCGTTTCAGGCAGTCCTCTTGTGGGGTCAAGTTTTTCTGCAGTATGTCTTTTATTTCACAAATATGTTGTTTCTTTTTTCAAAGTAAGATCAAGATGAAATAATTGCTTTTTGAAACAGAACTTCATTTTCACTTGGATTGCTGTTTGTCATAATTTCACCTGCAGCCACATCTATTCCACGGGGCTACCGAGCGGCAATGGTCCACGGGTTTGTAGAGGAACTGGTGGTGAATGAGGACCCAGAGTACCAGTGGATAGACCGCATCAGAACACCTCGGGCATCCAACGAAGCCCGTCAGAGACTCATCTCTCTTATGTCTGGTATGAAAGCCCGATTCTAATGATATTTGGTCTGGGACAGGAGGAATTTGTTCACATCTTTGTGCATTTCTCTTTATTCAGGAGAGCTGCAGAGAAAAATAGGGCTTAAAGTTCTGGAGATGGGTGGGAATGCAGTAGTGGGCTACCTGCAGTGCTTTGACTTGGAAGGAGAGTCCGGCCTTGTGGTCCGGGCCATAGGTACCGCCTGCACTCTGGATAAAATCAGCTCTGGAAGCTTCTCGAACACACACACGCACCCTAACACAGCGCCCCCATCTAATGCCTGCAATTCCCCATCTAAAGACGGAAAGGAGTGAGTATAAGCCGAGAACAGTGGCATGGATCCTACCTCAGATCATGTGTGTGAGAATGATGGAAAGCTGTGTGTGCATGAGAGAGGGACGGTGTGGACAGAATCTACTGTATGCTGTTCAGTTTTACTGTCCTCTTTACAGCCCTGTGTGTGTCTCAGTGTTAAAGATTCCTCTTTGTATTTTATGTATGCATTGTGTTTATTCTCTTTTTTTTTTTTTGTTGTGCATCATGAAAATAATCCAACAGAACATAACCTGAGACACACACATGTACAATACACATAAAGCCATCCACAGTCCCTCTTCCCTCCCCCTGTTGTTTAAAACGCCTCTGCTCGCCCCCCTGCTCTGCTTCTGCATGCTTCAGTGCTCAATAGTGTGATGAGTTTTTAGGGCTTATGTTCGATTCTGCTTTTAGCACCCTTCTCTCTCAGTCCGTCTCTGCCAATTCTAATTGGCTGATTTGTGGTTTCTGGTAGCTAGCACTGGTTCAGCTTTATTTAAATGCATGTGTTCTTCTGCTTTGTATTAATGCTATGGTTTTAATGTGCAGATTTTAACCTGGGAAGAGTTTTTGGTGAGAAAAATATAAGACGTCTGTTCTTAGTTACAGATTAAACATTTCTGCTTTGTCAATCACATAAATTTCTCAATCATTGTGTTTTTTTTTGTATAAATGGTGTTAAAATTAAAAGTAAACAATAAACTTCAAAGTCTGTTTTCTCTTTAACCTCTGTCAGTGAACCAGACTTAACAGGAAAGGGAAGATTTTTGTAGAATATTGTTTAGTATAACAACATCATTTTCATCTAAAATAAAAAAAAAGCTGCTATTAGTTTAAAATCCTCTACTTGCAGGTATTGCAAATAATTAATTACTATGACATCTGTTTCATAAAATGGAGACATTAGCAAAGCTTTAACCATGAAGCATTGTTAAGGCATCCTTAAAAATCTTTACAACAAAAGTTCATCCTGTCAAACTGTTTTATCGTTTCTTAATTTGGGAACAAAGGTGTTGCCATGTTTGGCGAAGTTTCTTTTTTTTCTGAGTTGCCCCAATCAGGTAGACTGAGATCCCAATCTGCCTTTTTTCTTTGATCAGCTCCAATCAGTGAGCTGAAAACTTAACAAAAATAAGTAGAAATCATAGAGTTTCATAATTTTCTGTCCAGAAAGTGGCTTTTTTTTTTGGGAGAAAGCATAATGAAAATCTGCTGAAAGTCATGGATAATAAGGCTAACCTTGTACTTTTCTTTTAAATTAACCTGACGGATCTTGAATAAAAATAAAAATTAGAAATTTTATTATTCAATCCAGATTGGTGCATCTCTTCTTAAAAAGGTTTTAACAGGATTCATCGGCCTTGATTTGTGAAAGAGTGAACAAGTAATGCTAAAAAATATATCATTTTTATACATTCAGAGGTAAAAACAAACTCTTCAAAAGGTTATTCCAGGATTGTCTAAGCCACAGGTTGTTTATTACGTTGCTGGAAACTTAAAAACTTTGATGGCTGGGTGTTTTTTATTAACTTGACAATAAAAGAAACTGACCTTAAACGTATTCAAATTAAAGGGCACATATCATCAATTTTGTTCTTTTCAATTGTATTAAGGCTTGTTGAAACGCTGTTGGTCCCGAGGAAAAGTCTCCTGCAGCAACTATATGAGGAACATTTGGTTAAGAATTTATTCATATGATTTTGATCAAGGGATTGACAAAACTTAATTTTTTGTACTGACGCACAAATAAGCAGACTCACTTCGGTCTGCAACATTTTTATTCATTTGCAAAGAGCCATTTTTGTCCCCAAAATACTCCGACAAAATAAAAGTCCAACAAAATAAAAGCTGTTGTGTAGAGAAAATTACAACTTATCATTTTTCATTAACATATGTTTTAGGAGGTTTGTTGTTGTTTTAAAATAACAATAAAAAAAACTGTTTTAAAGACTTTTAAAAAAGGTGTAATTTATTTGTTTCAAACCTAATGACAAGAAACATAGATTAGAAAATTATTACTTTTCAGTGCAAATAGTGCAAATAATTAAAAAATATTATTTATAATAATCTATTATTAAAAAATGAGTTTGTTGTGTGTTATTTCAAAGTTATTCAGAGCTAAAGTTTGAAATAACCTTTAGTTGCTTCAGAACCACCAGTTGCAGATCCTGGTCTAGCTGCATTTCCAATGATCGAGCTTTTTGTGCTCTCTGTGGTTTGAACTGTGTTGCTTCCTCCGATGTTGTTTTGTTTTTTGTTCCTAAATCAAATGTTCCTAGTGGTTAGGAAGACTTTACAACATATTCTGTTTTGGAAAAATGTGGAGGAATATTCAACCATTGGTCCTCAGGAGTATTATCACCAAATGTTTCTGCCCAGCTAAGGGAGTGCTTACTCAATCCTTTTTTTTTTTTTTTGTTTTGCCACCAAGCAACCATGCACAATTTAACCAACTACACAAATTTAGCCTGTTTGTTTTTGAGGCTTGGCCCCAGCTAGTACTGGAAAACCGACAAACAAACAAAAACAGTTAAAAATAAGAATAAGAAGTTGTGAGAAAAGATGACGTTTGCCCTTTACCTGACTTAATATTAGTTATAAATGAATAAAACAAAGCCTTTTTAGAAGGGTTTGTTTTTGGCCCTTTTCTGTTTGTGCATCCCTGCTCTGTATGACTTGGAGGTAAAGATAAATGCTTTGCATGAGTCACCTGTTGCTTTCTGTCTTAACAGGACACAAAGTGTGTCAGTGGGGTGAGCTGGTTTCTTGCTTTTTGTTTCCTTCCCGTCTTCCTTTTTTAACTCAACTGCAATGTTGTGTTTTGTTCACATGTGCGCTTTCTTCCCCCAAAAGTATGACACTCTCCTCCTTCATTTGGATTGGGACATTTCTCACCTATGTCCAAATCGGTCTTGCGTCCTTTCTCTTTTTCTCTTTCTCTGTGTCTGTGTGCTGATCGGCCCAGGTCTCCCCTTGCCCATGGATGTCGCTCCACCCACAACAGCCCTGTGCATTCAGCCTGCAGCTCCCAGAGACTGTCCCAGAATTTCTCTGTCTCTGTTCCCACACTCATCTTCACTGGTACGCAGAGGCAGAAGGAAAACAGTTCACAGGAACGACACAAAATAAAAAAACAAAAAAAGTGTTCATCAAATGTTAAAAGGGGTTAGGGTGGGGGGTTGTGTCAGGGTAGATCAGTGCCAGAAGAGGCAGAAAATGTAGGGCCTTCCTCTGCTAGAATATTATATTGTTATGTTTGTGTTTTTTTTATTTTTATTTTTTATTTTTTATTTTTCATCATGAACAGCAGCACCTTTACTGATATTTAATGATACCAGAGGAAAGGCTTGCTGTGTCTGTTCATTCCTCTGATCTTTGCTCCTCTCAATGGGACACATGCTTTAGCTTCTCATCCTGTTGATTTTTGACCTTTTTCTTGTTTTGCCACCTTGCTTTCATTGTTGTGTGTCTGTGTGCCAATCTTTGTGCCCCCCCTGCTGTCTATGCTTGCTTTACTTTTTTATTTATTTCCACAGCCATCCATAGCACACCTCACCCAAATCCAAACACGTCACATTAAAAAAGCCCCCCTTCCAACATTGTACATATGACCACACACAGGAGAACACTCCAAAGAGTGAGGCGCTGACTGACGAGTGTACGTGTGTGTGTGTGTCATGTTTTCCTGGCAGGCCGGTATTTGGTGAGGATCTGCCCTCGTCCTCCGGCCCGCCTACCCCTTTTCGAGCCCTCCCCACCTCCTCCTCCTCTCCTCCCCCCTTCTCTCCCTGCAAGCCATGCAGCCGTCAGTCCTCATCATCAGACACAGACCTCAGTTTGACGCCCAAGACGGGTAAGAACACTCTGCCCATACCCCTCCTTCATTATCATCACTCTGTACTCCTGACATCAACTTCTGGTGCTGCTATGGTGATGGGTTTTTTGTATTTATTTTCTTTACTCATAATGAATGCCATGTTTATTTTTTTTTACCCTTTTGGTTTAGTTTGTTGTGAATTTTGTTGTGAATATTTGTTCAGCCATATCCTGCTTCCCTCGTGTCCTCAGTGGCCTGGTGAATCTTTTTGTTCTGCTCTAAAAAAGATGCACCAGGTCTCTCTTTTTTTTTTTAGCCCCCCCCCACTTATTTTGTGGTGTTAGAAGCACTGTGTCTCAAGAGAGGGTGGTTGTTTCTTTAAGGTAATTTTCTTATTGACCATTAAGCACGGGCCTGATTCTAGCTTCAAAGTAAACTAGGGTCAGAGTTTCAGAAGTGCGGCAAATTTGTGTTGCATGGATAATATCAGACCTGGTATTCGCACACATTGTTTGCTAATCAGGATATAAGGAGACTAGCATAATGACCATTCGTCTCTGGTGGTAAAATTCAATCAAATTTGATCAGTGTTGATTTTCATTGTGATTAAAACAGTACCGTCTAAGGCTATAACATTTATTGCATCATTATAGAATTATTATTATATGAATATCAGTATTGTAAAGACCTGCAGGCGATTTTAGCTAATTATTTAGGTTTTGTGCATTCAGGCTGTCTGCGCATATATTTGGTGAGGCTTCTTGAAGCAGTTTAAAGGCTAGGAGGTTAAGCTGATGCTCAAGTTATGTTGTCATCATGACATTTAGCAACATTATCAGTTATTAGATGTTTTTCTGATCAAGTGCATTCACTAAATGACTTGGGGAAACACCTTTGGCTTGCTCAAACAGTAATGGGTTAAGTACAAGTGAACAACCATATTGGGAGGTTAACTTTGCTTTTATGCTGCAGTGCATGAAGCAGGTTCAGACTGACTCCAAAAATGATATTATTAAACTACCTTCAAAACCTGCTCCTGATATGTGTCCCTCAGTGTTATCCTACCTTTTGAGAGAGTCATTTATCATTAAGGTAGGGTACGAGAATTTGTGTTATTTAAATTTGAATGATTTCTGATTCCTAGTTTCGATTCCAGTTCCCATTGATTCTCGATTACAATTCTGTAACTTAAGGGTAGGATTTTAAATTGGCTGGCTAACCAGAGCTCTGTCTGGATGAAATAGTCTGCATTACTTAATTAAATATAATTCCTTGAACAGCCATGTCATTTTCTGTAAATTTTACTTCAAATTATCAGTTATTTTCAACCAGTATATAAATATAAACTATAAACTCTAATATGATCTAATGAATTTTCTTTTCACAGAGTTACTTTTCACATGGAGCTTTATTAATACTCTCATTAAAACACATTAACACAGATCCAGTCAGATGCTTCAGCTACTTATTTCATGCAAGACTATTTTATTATTTTATCAACCTGATTCTGACTGCAGTGGGGTGCTAGCCTGGAGGAAAAAGCAGCACAAGAGGAAGGCATCCTGGCTGAGCTTAGATTCTCAGTGTTGTTTACTGCACATCAGCTCCACTCAACTAGACATGAGAGTAGGGATGTTTTTCTTTTGTGGACAGGAATGATCAGATTTCATACTCCATCGTTCAGTTAGCGGGTTTTATTATATGAAAAAGATCCTAAATGAACTAAAATAAGCAATTGATGAAGTTACACTTTCATTTATTCATAAATTCGACAGATCTGTTTAAGTGCGTTTCTTTCTATCGAGAACACGTATGAAATAAAGGCTGGGTTCTGTTAAGACGTAAAATAAGAAGTATGGAAAAGGCTCTGCTCTCCATGCGGGAGCTTACCTTACACATGTTTGAAGGCCACATTAAACAGTTGATTGCACACATACCACGGTGGATTCTTCTTTAATGTTAACAGGGGATGTTCTATTTCCCGGTCAGCAGACTGGGCATCGGGACTAGGAATCGAAAATACAATATTTGAAGGATTCCAGGAGAATTGAAAGGTTATCATTTCAAAAGGCATCGGTTCTTGATACCATTTATTAATTATCATTATCGTTTTTTATCAACTGTTTATTTTTTTTTATTCAGATTTTAGGCACTGCTGTTTACTGATCTATTTATTTTCCTTTAACTGGGGGGTAAAACTTGTCCAGGTAATATTGCTGCCTGAGATTTCGAGAACTGACCAACAGGGCTCTAGGTGTTTTCATTCAGTCTGCTAAATGACTGCAGATACTTTAGTCCTTCCCTTTAAGAAAACCACCCTCACTTACTAAAACTGCAGACAGCCTTGGCTTGGGTATCATTAGAGGATCACCCATCACTATCTATAGATTGATAAAAATAATAAATTTTGTTGTTGTACTGGGCTGTTTATTTTACCAAAGACGTCCCAACTTAAAACTCTTAAATTAAGAGAGCACTTAGCAGCTTTACTTTAGTTTACTTAGAACTAGTGATAATGTAGTTATTGGTAGATTTGAGACTTTTAAAATATCTTGTGTTTTAAAATCTGTAATTTTAAAAGATTCAAATGGTTATACCCAATTCTCAGAGTCTGTCGACACCTTCACCTGATGTTGTTCACTTGTTACTTTTTTCTGTTAAAAAAACTGATATTAACAAAGCTGTAAGATATACATTAGTAGCCATAGTAATAATGGTTGCATTTTCTTTTTTAAATTAAAACTAAAACAGTATTTTTTTTTAGTTTGGTGGTCCGGTAAGATGCTGATATTTAGCTGTAGGTAATCATGCAGTTTAATTTTATCTCAGCTTAGAAGCTGCTGCACTTTGAGTTAATGAATGAACTGAATGCTGAACAGCATTTAGTCTGAAGACCCCTCTCAGCACAGCTGCCTCCAGACCCTTCAGGAGTGGACCAGCAGTCATTAACCTTTATTCCTCCTTTTTCCTCCATCTTTCCATCATTTGGTTTACTTCCTTCTCCCTTTTCCTCTTTCACCTGATCCTCTTTGTTGCTCATTTTCCTTTTTGGCTCTGATGTATTTGGACAAAAAAATATTTCCTTTTTATGCCTTTTTCCAAAAGTGTTAAGTCACTTTTTTATTATGTATATTATGAAATGAGTAAAAATACACGCTCTGTTGAGCTTTGAAAAGTCTTTCTTTGGACGTTTTTTGATGTTTATTTCTTTCTCTGCCCCATTTTGACTCTTTTTTTGGATGCTTCAGGCAGAGTGTGGGTGACAAAAACCCCCTAAAAGAATAAAAATGTTATGTTTACACCTTAGATTAGGAGAAGCTGGAAGTAGACCTTTTTTTCTACAGTTTTAATGGATTGTACTGATCAGCTCTTTGATCCTTTGGCTTCAAATCAGGCCTAACTTATCTCTTCTCCCCACCACCATGCCTAGTAGTTGGGTTGAGTTGTTCAGTCTGAGCTGCTGGCTTTGGTTTTCATCAAACGCTGCTGTGCAGCCGAATATAGCTTAATATTTGCTGATCTGTCCAAAGTTTGCAACAAACTTTTAAAGTTATATAATTAGCAACTTTTGGCTACCTTCAGCCTAGTGGAAAGACAAACACTGTTCTTTAGATCAATCTATACAGCAATAATCATTTTCTCTTAAATACTTAGTTTTAGTCCTTAGAGGCAGCTGGATTAGATGTAGATGCTTTTATTTCCTGAAATATTCATTTTTTGGCAGCTAAAAGGTTTCTGTCTTGCGCCATGTTTATGTGAACTCTAAGCTAAGATGACCATACAACTTTTTTTTTTTTTAGAAAATAGTAAACAATCTGCTGTTAGAGATATTCCCTCATTGAGATTTTAGTTCTTGAATTAGAACTACCGGTACATGATTAGCTTGTTCTCCTCACCTGTTCATTGTATTTGCTTTAAATACTCTTTGACTAAAACTCTTTACTAAAATTTAAAGTCTATAATCACTGTCACCATAATGTCCAAATATTTTCAAGGCCTGCATAGTCCATCCAGTTTCATCATTTCCTGTTCTTTCTAAGAACCACTGCCTGAACACTGAGAGCCTAAGAACACCTAATTAATCAATTCAGATAAATGACTACTCTTGTTTTTAATTAACCTGATTGCAGTAAATGGTCTTTGTTGCTAAACACTTGATATCAAATGTGACAGAAAATAAAACTAAAATCTTAATTTATTATACATTTATTAATTGATATGAAAAATAACCTAATTGGATTCTATAAAGCTAAGTCCAGTCCGTTTTTTTTTTTTTGATCCTTTTAATCAGCTCAGTGTCGGTGGTTCCAGTCCTGTATTCCCCTTCAGAACCTGCAGGATCCAGACTTTTTATGTTCCATCCGTCTCCTTGCTTCTGTTCACTTTGGCTTTCCCACACTGTTATTGTACTTCCTCCCACTCCATTCTTCTCTGCCTGTCCATTCTCACTGTATCTGTTTTTCTCTGTGCACCCCTCCATCTTTTTTTTTTTTTTTTTTTTCTGCTGGATAGAGGAGCCCCAGTCGGGGAGACGCAGGCCAGGGATCTTCCTCTGCCCCAGTTCCCCAGTCCTCTCTGCAGACTCATTGTCCCTTCCTGGTTTTGGCTCGGCGGACTGTGGTCATGGCTCTGGCCTCAGAGCAACCACCCCGCCCCTTCCCTCCTGCACCCACTCAGACTCTGCCTTGCTGAGAAAGAGCGTGTCCTTCACTGAGGACCTGCTGCTGGCAGCCTCCGGTATAGTAGGACTGCTGTGTGTCATCCAGTTGCTTATAGAAATGGGTCAACAGCAGCTACAGGTCTATGTGAGATCTTTTTGAGTGGCATTAAAAGAAAAGATACCCCAGCATGCCCAGAACATTCTGTAAGAAAAAAAAAAAAAGCGTTACTTTAGCCATAAACTAAGTTTATACGCTATGAAGCAAAAAATTATTTTGGTTTTCTTTATGATGTGTTCAGATGTTGTTTGCAAAAATGGAATCTAATGTAATTTCTGTGATTAGGAATGGGCAGCGGTGGCAGCGCAGGGAAGGAGGCTGGGCCCTTGAAGACCCTTCTCAGACAGCAAACGCAGACTGCTCTGGAACAGAGGGTACAGTGACTCCGAACACTCCTGCTCCCTCTCATATGTATTTAATAGTACTGACCTTTTCCACATGCTTAGCATGACCGTTTTGGTGCTTTAACATTCAAAATTGTGTTGCCAATCTGATCTGCTTCAGATGTGAGTGCTGGGTCACAAAACACATTGCACTCTGTGAAAGATTCCTAATTTGCACTGGTAAAGTATAAAAGTGGTGTGCCCTGTTTAAAACCGTTCCCTTTTCTGTCCTCTTGGCTACTTGTGCATCTCAGGGAGCATCCTCCTCTGGGTTATTGTTAAACGCCAGGGTATGTCCCATCAGTGTGACCTTCACTCTCTGCCCTTTGTTTTCCTCGAACCTGCTGAATAAGCTACGGCCACCACCAATCACTCTCAACCAACTCCTAACCTGACCCTCCTCTACTGTTTGTAGATTTTTCAGGGTAGATGTGGGTTCAGCAAAATCGCAGTTTGCTGTATTTGTTCATTTTGCTCCCACCAAGACCCAAATGGTCACAAACATGTTGGGACCCCGTTTCAGGAAGAGGGATAAGTGAGAACTCAGAATACGTTCTGGAGTAAATTCCTGCATATCCAGGGTTTTTGGTTTCAGAAAGCCTGATAACAGTTATCCTGAGTTCATTTATAAGTCACTCTTTGAACCAACCATGGTGTGTAGTAGGATTTGTTAAACTTATCATTAGACAAAGCAATTTATTTCTTCTCTGTGCTGCGACGTTCATATTTCCCTTAATTTGCAAACTATCAGACTTAACCAGTGAGAAATCGCTCTTGACCACCTGCAGCCTCAGTAGGGGAGGGGGCAATGCACCGGAGCAGCAATGATACTAGGTTTTACTGGCTAAAAAAACACTCTGACCATCAGTCGCTTCAGGTGGCGGGGCAGGTCGGTGATACACTTTGACACACCGTTGACTCAAGGTCCTTAAAAAGTTTTCTCATGTATATGTGCAAATAAGAAGATAAATATGTTAAAGAGATCATTGAAATGCACAAGCAAGAAGGCCCCAGTTCCATAAAAAAACTCATAAAAAAAGGATATGGTTTATTGTCGGTGGAGTTTGACACATTTTTCAGAGTAATGGCCTATTGCACCAAAATGCCCTGGTAAGAATCCTAATGTAGATAGCAGTGAGCAAATACTCATTAAGTTCGCAATTAGATGCATTTTTAATACCCGATAGTATTATTGATTTTAGTCCATTGACTGGGCTTCTCGCAGTGCTTACCCGTGCTATGAAATCTGAGCTGATTTAACTTCGAGTTGAGTTAGCTAATAGATATCACCTGTTCTGAAACTGAAAATCCTGCATATCACAGAGCTGAACAAGTTGACTCAGGATAATTGTGCTCTACTAAGAATAGAAGCCCACTTTCTGAAACGGGGCCCAGAGGGCCAGAAGCTAAGAGTTGCCTCTTCTTCAAGTCTCATGGGATGTGTCAGACTGTGTGTGTGAGTGACTTTTATAATATTTATGTTGAACACATCTTATCTTTTTACTTTTCCAATTATCCTGAATCTGCCTGTTTATTTTTCTGCTAGCTAAAACAGTGACATCACTAACCTTAACAACTAGAGATGCACCGAGAAGAAAGCTGTGGCTCCTTTGATCAGCCAACACTGTTTCCATTTCTTCCTGGAGAATATAAATGAAGATATAGGAACACCATAGAAAGTATTTCTTTTTTGGTGTGAATGCTTATTAATATTTAATATTGGTTCCTCTGCACTCTGCAGTCTATTATCTATCAGAGGATGCCTGAAGGAAATGTTAAAAAATTAGAATGAGCCCAAATAGAATGCGAAGTCCACAAGATTTGTGAAATATTAAATAATTGAAAGTCCCACACAAAGTCAAAGCCAAACTCTTATGTTTTAGAGATGTTGTAAAGTGATATGAATCAATGTACTGAAAAAAATATCACAGAAAAGTGGGACAAACATTCTGGTGACTGAATGCAGAGGATATTATTACTGAATTCAGCCCATAGTGGTAAAACTAGCTGGTGTGGTTAGGCCATCCTGACTTTTTAACTTCTAAACTTTTTCATTTTGTTTGTATAACATTTTTATTGAGTGAACACGTGAATGTTGAACTCAAAAAAACATGAGTGATCATTTAGTCACATAATTCTAGATCCTTACCTTAACTCACATTTCCGTAAGGTTGCCACTCTTCCATAGAAACCATGTTTAGTGACAGAGACCAAATAGATGAACTTGACATGACATTGAAAGTCTTTTAAATAACTCTTTACTTCTTATTCTCTGTCTGATGTAGGGTTGAAATAATAAATCTGATGATTTGATTATTGTAATAATAGTCAACTAATTTAGTAAATAATCATTAAATGGAGTATAGCGACTTGAAAACTTACCTGTATCTGAAAGAGCGACCCAGCTTGAGCAGCAATAATACCAAAATTATGAAAAAATGTTTAACATTCTTCATTTAAGATAAAAATATTTTTCATCTGTCAATATGCTCTATCCAGAACTCCTCCAGTGGAAATGTTTTAGTTTCACCTGGTGTAATTTCATAAAAATCTTCTTTAAGGGACCTTTGGCTATACAATGCTTAATCAAAATAATAATTGACAGAATAATCAATTTGCAAAAGAATCGGTAGTTGCAGCTCTAGTCTGATGTCCCTTTTAAACTAGCCACCTTGGCCTGTACTTGGCTTAACATCCACACAGAGGAGTTTCACTGCATTTGATTGGGTTCACTGGTTGGTAGAAATCTAGAATTTCGAGTTTTTGGGTTCCTAGTCAGGGCCAGGATTCTAGTCACCAGCACATTTCTCGGTACATCTCTATAATTCACCTCATATTAATCTTTTTGCTTTGAGTAGGAAAAAGATCTGTTTGAAGGAACAAAATAAAGTAGTGGTAGATCCCCCCCACCTTGAAAACTGCCCACCTAAGCCATTCATTTCATACCAATCCTGCATGGTTGGAAATCACAACTTTTCCTATCTTTGATAAGAGGGAATTTTCCTGCGTCATTTGTATGAAAGTGCATGAATTCTAATAATCTCTTATTGGATGGTACCAGATGCTCTGGTAAAGGTAATCCAGCATGCTATCAGTAGTGCTGATCCTCAGCCAAAAAGAACACAGTTTGTGTTCTTCCGTCTTAACTCTGAATTTCACATTTCTTAATTTTAATAACTAATTTTCCCAATCCTTTCCAAATGTATGTCGATCCACGGCTGTATGAGTTATTGTAGCAGGTGTTGAATCCTCTGGGAGGAAATTTGCATGTGGTTTTTCCTTCTGCTCTGCATGTTCACACATGAAACAAGTCGGCTTTTACCAAAGCCAACACATGGCACTCATAAGAAGACTGGTTTCAAGGACAATTGTAAAGCAAACCTTTGATCAATTTAACCCTGTAGTGTTTAATTCAGACCATAAGGGTTGATGTCTAGTACATATTTGTCTACCTTAAGTTTAAAAACATTGAAGCTAACTTTATAATTCATTTAATGATAGCAAAACTGTTTTTTTCCCCTTTACACTGTTAACAGACCCATTTCCTCTTCCACAGGAGTTCCCTTTCTTCACTTTGACCTCTTTTCCACCGGCTTTCCTGGTTCATGTTGGCGGAGTCGTCAGTGCTCGGTCTGTTAAATTACTGGATCGCATACACAACCCTGGTGAGTTCACAGGAACCCACACCAGTCTGATGCCCTCTTAATAGGATGTGAGTGCACTCCTCCATTGACCCAGTGTGTCATGTACTCAGTGCGTCTGGTCCCGTTCTCCCTGGCTGATAGTCAATGCTGCCCATACTCCTCCTGTGTTTTGTAGTTTTCCTGTGTATGGTCCTTGTGCCAGAAAGCAATGTGTAGTAAGAAAGAAATGAAACAGGTGAAAGTTGCTCCTCTTGGGATGAATACTATGAGGATTAATACTTTGATGAAAACATGTATTTGGACAACTTTCACCGTATTCTATTCTAATATTTCTTTGTATGACCAAACCTTTATGTTCCTTTTGGTTGGGTGTCGGGTGTGTTTGTGTCCATATGCTCTAGTGGCTGAACTTTTAGCTGGGTGGACATAGTGGTGCATGGCTCTAGAGTCTGTGTTGTGTACTTATGCTGGCTGCAAGTTGCAATAGAGTGAATTCATGTCATCTCTTCAATATGATGTACCGCCTTGAGTGTTTATTAGGTGTATTATTTGTCATTAATTCAGTATATTTGTCGCTGAAGTAAATTACTGCAAGCTTATTTAATGGCAGTGACTGTGCATACGAACACACTGATCCTTGCTAGGTCTTGAAATAAACACTTTGGATAAACCATCAGGCAAAATAAGTCATTTCAAATGAGCCCAGTTGTAGTTAAAAAAAGTTTACAATAATTTCAAGTACCGTACTGCAACCTTTTGACAGAGGCATTGAACGTAATCTACGTGTAGTTAAAAGCCCAGTTTATTTAGGGAATGTCTTTATTATCACTAAGCTTTATTAGGATTCTTTTACAGTTTAAAAACAAGTAATCCATAAATACAGCATCTTTACACTAAACAGCGTTTTCTGCTTGTTTGTTTTAGTTTTCTAACGGGGGTTGCCAATTCTTCCCCTCTTCACCTGTTCAAAATCTACTATTTCCGACGCCTTCAGAGAAACGGAGCTGCCAGCGAAACAAATGCAGAGCAGCAACAGTTTATTTGAAAATATTCGCTTAGAAAGTCACTATATTGTCAGTTAAAAAGTCACATTTCAGAACAAAGAGTTTTACCCAGTTTTATCACTGTGAAGTCATTTAAAGATTTGGTTATGTTTCCTTCCTGTGCCTTCTAACCTCAAATAGAAATTGTTATCTCTACAACTTCCTACATGTTTCCTCTTTTTTTATCCCTGTAAACTGCAGACATGGTCGTAAAAGAAACCCCCTTTAATACTCAGATCAGCACATCTGGCACCAACAAATATTTCCCGTAAATAGGAGAACTGGGCAATAAATTAATAAACTAGATATTTTAGATTGACCCCTGATATATATCGATATAAAAAATTTCTAATTACATTTTTTATTTTTCCTCTAAACTCCTAACCAGAACTGCATTATGGGGGATAAAGGAGAGGATTTAGCTTCTCAACCTCTCACAGCCAAATTAAGCAAAGTTGTTTACAGATTACTTTTTAAAGGGTATGTTTTAAATAAGTTTAGGGTAAGAACTTAAACTTAGTGTTAAATAGGTAGAAAAGTACAAATCAATAATTTCTTATATGAAAGGTATTTACTGCCTTTAGTTTTTTAGCCCAGTGCTTCTTAAAACTTTGGGTGGAACCCAATTTGTTTCCCTCTCAGAGGTTCTGTTTGAACTCATTTAAGTCCTTTCCACCTCGTCTGATCTATTAATGCATAAGATTGCTTCTACAGAATTTTTTTGGTAGCTATTTAATAACCAGTTTAACATGTGTACACCCCAGATTTATGAAGAACAACTCCAAAGGGCTGCTGTCCTGTGTAACTTGACCTCTACTCGAGTCGACTTGTGTTGCATGCTTGGTTTTGTACCGTATTGCTTCGTCTCTTCATTATTATAGCCGGTCCTGAAGCTTTGTGACATCTCTGTTCTACATAAGTCTCCCCTAGGGTAGTTTCAGTAGCCGATGTCGTTAGTTTGTCATGGCATTAGTGATTGTGGAGTGCTGCTGTTGTGCTGTGCTTGTTTGTTAGATTGTCTCTTCTGTTCTCTCTCTCTTTCTCTCTCTTTCTCTCTTCTGTACTAACGGTGTATTCTGGCCCAGCCTTGGGTAACACGCGCTCATACAAACTGCTAGACTGGAATAGTGTCACCGCAGGTATTTCCCCCCCTTTTACTGCTCTCATCCCACCAGAGCGATGGTAGCTCAGTGAAGTTAGGCTTGTGGTGTCCTTTTAAGCAATCAATGAATGTTGCAATTCCATCACAGTTGTTTTGCTAGCTCAGCTATCAATCCATAACATAAAAAACTTTCCCTGAAAGCTTAAAAATGGAAATCACTGAGCTGCCCTCCTCCTCTCCTGATTCTGTGTGAGTGTGTGCTAAGCTGAGCACGCTCTGTGTCGTCACCCCACCCCATCCAGCCTGGCTACTCTACATGCGAGCACACACCCGATCAACTCATCGTTCTGCACATTAGAGCTGCTCCCTGCCGTTGTTTCGCCTGGCGCTGTTTGTTATGCTTCCTGAATTGGCATTTTGCTAAAACCTGTCTAGACCAGAGGAGGTTTAGGAGGTTTACACTTTGACATAGAGCCATCTGCTGGGCATGTGCATCCCTTAGTCACCGGGCCGTATTCATGGATGGATGGATGGATGGATAGATGGATACTAGAACTGATACTTTTGATGGAAAAAAAGCTGAGTTTAAGAAAAGCAAGGAAAAAAAAACTGCAAAAAATGTAATTTGATGGACTCTAGTGAATGAATATGGCCCTTCTTTGGCCATGAACGTGCACACATGGCCATGAGCGTGCACGTTGGTGAGCCTGTGCCTGTATGACATGCTGCTGCTGGTTTGACCAAACCCACAATGAGGATCTGATGGCTGGCCATCAGTCATTATTCTTCATCTGTTTTAGTTTATCACCCCTCCCTCATTCCTCTGCTCCATCTCGCCAAGTAGTTAAGTTTCATTTGCATGTTGCCCTCCCAGGTAGTGGTGTTGTGTAGCTCAGTTCTTTAAAGTCGTGTGTTCTGTGTCAGGCAGACATGTGTGTGAAAACGACTCTTTTTGCTGTAATTAAGCATAAAGTATGAAAAACAAACGTGAAAGAAATGACAAGACTATTAGAAATACAACTTTATATAATTATTATCTTCTAGTGAGAAAGAATGAAATGAGCTTAATACCTGAACTGTACTCTGAACTATTAGCATTTTTGTCAGTATATTTTCCTGCCATAGGATATAGTTAGAGGTTTTTTTTTTTTTTTTTAGGCTGCCCTAAACGTTTCTCCCAAGAAAAAAAATTTACCCTGAACCTTTAAACCTGCTTGAGCTGTCTGTTGTAGGCCCCTCAATCAGGTGTTTACAGTTACTTTGAGCAAACTAAAGTGCCATTGGTTCACAAAATTGAAACTAAACCATTACAAATAATTTATTCTATCTACAGTAGTTTAATATCAATAGTTATCATTAAGCTGTGTCAGTAAACTTTGCAAATTTAAAAACGTTATACTTAAGCTTCTGCAAAAAATAGAATGAACATCTGACTAAATCAGCAGGCCTCGCACAAATGACCTTCTGAACTTAATGCAAGAAATATCTCAGTATAAGAAGCTGATGTTGTTCATTTAGGCAGAGCAATATGCACTTAAAATCTTATAAAGATTATCTTGCAATATTGTGAGAATGATAAAGTGATGATAAAAAAAAAATAATAATAATTCTTCAGTCTTTTTTTTTAAGGTAACTGTGTTGCTGTGATTGCTTATCACAGCAATCAGAAATAATACTCGTTAAGACTACACTCATTTGAATTCTGCGTTTTCAGGACACCAGTTACGTAAATAAGTATGATTTATATGACAAAACATCTTGTAGTAACCGCATTTCATCATATTCTTCAAATTTGTCAATTTCCCAGTTGAATGAAATGAAAGTAAAATAGAAAACGTAAAAATTAAAACTGTTTCTGGAGTTTGAGTGACTAGAAACTTGTAGAAAAATAAACAATACGATTAATACCCAGCCCTATTGTTAATAATGTGGGTTTACTGCATAAGCAGCTATTCGGTAGTCAGCTGCTTATAAACAGTTGGCTATTGCTTCCTAAGGGTAGTTAGAGAGCCATAATTTAGCCAAGAAGCAATTTTTTAAAAGTACTTTGATGCCAGGACTGTGTTCCATCCATAAATATCTATCAACAGCTACATTTGTAGACAAGGAAGAATTGTAGCTGCTGAGCAGAAGTTGGTGGTTAGATAAAGAAGGAGCAGCTCTGCTTTACTCTATGTCCCTCAAAGCAAACGTTTGGTCATCATAATTTCCTTCCGCTTCCTATAAATTAGCTTTAACGCTTCAGCAAAAATGCGACATCAGTTTTTGAAAGGCTGCAACTTCGTAAATACTTTTATATCAATAATACCGATAACTGGAGTATGCCAGATTTCATCCTTCCTCCACAAAGTTCTATATGGAAGTTTCAGGGTAATACAGAAGCTCTACACCCCTACTATAATTCCCTTTTAACTGGATAATCGGTCTTTCTTGATGGTAGAAACGGCAAAATAGAGAAGAATTAAAGAATTGGACAGAGAAAAGCACCCTGTTTTCGGGCAGAGGTTCAATACGTCTGAAGTTTAGGTTTTCTTTCTCCTTAAAAGTAAAAACACAAAAATGTTTTTGATTACATTTATTTACACACATGACATGAAGCCCTTTTAATCCCTTGACAGATCATTGACAATACCCTCATCACCCCCAAATTCTCACCAACCATTTTTCACTTTCCCTTTGTCTTACAAAATGACTATTGGTTTCCGCTTGCTTTGATTCACCATTTAATTCATAAATCAACAGAAAGAAATCCGATTTCTGTTGACCGTAGAGATGTTTTCTGTAACTTAAAGCTCTCAGATTAGCTGCAAAGTCTGTCTCTGCTATAATCTCAGTTGTAGTTTGATATCAAAGTTAAATAAGTTTTTGCCAGTTCTGTTAAAGCTCACTGAGTCACTACTGTATGTTTTTTTGCAGATGAACCGGAGACCCGTGACGCCTGGTGGGAAGAGATCCGCCAGGAAATTAAATCTCATGCCAAAGCTCTCGGTTGCCACGCTGTCATAGGTTACAGTGAGAATACAAGCATCTGGTATGTCCTTTATACTATGCATGTATATAATAATTAAACAAGCTATGCTGTTTTTCTTAACCCTCATTTTTGTTCATTTAAACTGACCTCTCTCTGTCCTCATCACAGTGAAGAGGTTTGCATTCTGTCAGCATCAGGGACAGCCGCCATCCTGAATCCGCGGTATATGCGTGAAGGTTGCCTCGACATGGGCAGTACTGACCACAGGTTGAGTTTTAGCTCCTAGATGAAGTTTAAGTTTTAATTTTGTGTTTTTTTTTCTGAGGGCTGATAGATTGAAGGTCTGCTTGCTCCTCAGGTTCGATGATCCTTCCCCTCCAAGCTGTGGCTTCTGTCACATCCCCTATGATGAGCTCAACATGCCATTTCCTGCCCAGCTAACCTACTGTTACAACTGCAGGCGGCAAAAGGTAGAAAAAGAGTTAGCAAAAAAGCAATAGTAGGGTTTGAGTTTTGTTTAACCTGGAAAAAGAATGAAAAATAAGAATGAAAACGTAAATAAATAAAAAAAACTTTATTTTTTAATTTTTTTTAAGGTTCCTGATGTGTTATTCACAACGATCGACTTGCCAACAGAGGCAGCTGTTACAGGGAAAGGCTGCCTCATTCAGGCCAGGTAAAACAGCAGAAACTCTGACAACACTTTGAAATGGCCACAGGTGCTTTAATGAGAAGAGTTTCCAATTAGATAACTATTTTTTTTTTTATCCACTTAGTTTTTTCTCAAATTATGCTCTTCATCTTTTCCTCTGCTGCCATGCTTTATGAATATGCTGACCAAAAGGACTAAAACCTGCTTTCACTGTGTTTGATTGAAGCTGTAAATCATGATAATTTAAAGCACCATATTTATACATATAAATCTGATGCAGTTTGTAACATGAATTATATTGAACATCATATTTAGTAGTTATATTTTGCTGCGTCTACTGAATCTACCTGCAGGTTTCCTTTTTTTAATGACTAAAATGAACCCGTCTGTAATCTTTAAATTTACTACCATGCAGCTGTATGTTAAAACCCAAACTCTTTAGGTAGATTAATAGCCATTTAATTAAAAGTATATCAAGGCAGGTGCATGACGTATTAGTTAGGTGTTGGAACTACTGATTTAATAAGCTGGTTCACATCCCTCTTCTGCAGCGTGCCAATAGATATAAACATTTTCAAGACTGCATCAGATTTACCTACATTTTAGTTGGTTTTCTTAAGATGTTCATGTTGTGATTCAATGTTTTATCCAACATCAGTGAGATAAAGGACTGACAAAACTGTACCAGAAAGGCCAAGAACGGCCCAGACTGCAAAACCTTTTTATTATGTCTTATTACCCAGTCATAAAAGCTCATTTATCCCTTATTTATTTTACTTTCATCTAGATAGAACATAAGAACTCTAGAGTGGCAGACTGAAAAAAGCCAAATGTGGGAAATGAGGGCTATATAATAATACATTCTGATCTAGGGATCTAGATTGGAAAGGTTCCCCATTTTTGGCACTGTTGCTTTACAACATGCAAAAAAAAAAAAAAACAGATGTCTGTAAGGGCAAACTAAAAGTCTTTGATTCTTATCTTCCAGGCTGTGCCGCCTGAAAAAGAGAGCTCAGGGAGAAGTGAACGCAACCGCCATTTCAAACCTGCTGCCTTTCATGGAATACGAGCTGCACACTCAGCTGATGAATAAGCTCAAGCTCCGGAGCATGAATGCTCTATTTGGTCTGCACATACAGATCAGTGTTGGCGAGAACATGCTGCTGGGTCTGGCTGTAAGACATTATTTTAAACACAGAAATGAAATTGTGGTTGAGCTAGGTCTGTTTTAAGAAAATTTGTGTTTTTTCAGTCGGCTACAGGAGTGTACCTGACGGCTCTGCCTGCACCAGGAGGCATCCAGGTGGCTGGGAAGACCCCCAGCGAGTTGAACGAACAGCACGTTCTGACGATCCAGAAACGGATCAACGACACTATTGCCAAGAACAAGGAGCTCTATCAAATCACCCCTCCCGTAAGTTAGCTACATATTTTAGGAGTTGTTGAAAAGTGTTAATTTCAATCCTCTTCTCTGCACTCAAATCAAACGCAAATATTGAACATAAATTAATATTTCATTCGAAAAAAGAAACTTCCACTAAATTTCACACCTATTTACATTAAAGACAACAAAAAAAAGTATTTGATGTGACATCAAACCAGATAAATATTTAGGCGGTTCTGCCTTTTCTGTCACTGCTGAGCCACTAAGTATTTGACTCTGTGTGCTTTTTTAAAAATTATTTTTTAAATCATGTTAAATTTCTTGTCTTTCTCTGACCATCAAAGAAATTATTTGCCCTGGACCCTGAAGTGTTCTGCGGCACAAACATGGTACTGAGCATGCTGGCTTTCAACAAAGCATGAGCAACATTTCACAGTTAACCACAACTTGCAGCTCCTGGCTGTATCTGTAGAACTACTCCTGATTAGGGGTTTGTGAACCCAATGATACGTAATTCCCACCTGGTCCACTCACTGTAGCTCTGGATTTGTGATGTATTTGATATTTTACACCAAGTCTGTGTCTGTGTTTGTGTTTTTATCAACTGCACAGGACAAGCATGTAGAAGTATCACTAACAGTAGTTTTAGTCTCTGTAGAGTCAGAACTAACCTGGTTTGATACTCACCACCAGTCTGTCTTTGCTTACAGGAGCTGACAGAGGAAGGGGTTGGCTCTCCGATCCCAGAGCCCAGGCACAGATCCAGACTTTTCCGCTCCCACTCAGAAAGCTCAGATGAAGTGTCTGAATTGGATCTGTCACATGGCAAAAAGGATGCCTTTGTCCTGGAGGTGAGGAAGTATATGAATCATCACCCGTGTGTGGATGTAACTCTGTAGGAAATGGTAACTGTGCCGTTTTACTCCTAGATCGATGACACTGACGCCGTGGAAGACATCCACTCTCTCCTCACCGATGCGTCTCCCCCCACAGGTTTTTGTTAGATTAGTTTACAATGATGTGGACCTGTTTGTTTAAGCCGTTAAATGTTACCACTTCAAACTTGTGTTTGTCTCTGCTCTGTTTTGCAGGTTTCTACAGCTGCAACACTGAGACCATGCCTGGGATTTATAACTGGACCACAGCAGTACAGGTAAACTGCAGTTTAAAGCTGTTAAACTCTGAAAATAACACATCTTTTTATTTTGGAAGATTGACGTGCTTCTTTTAATATTGTTACAGATGTTTACGTCGGTTAGGGTGCTGAGATTGAGCAATGCCAACCTATCTAACCAAAGCCTAAATAAGATCTTCACTGACCTTTGTGAGAATCTTCTAAAGGTAAAAAACTATTTATTGATTTAGATCAGTCAGCAGTCTTTGATGAAACCAAAGTCCTTCAGATTTGGAATACTGTAGCTTATTTTTATGGCACCTGCTTTAGGACATTTTAAACCAAAAAACAACAATTTTAGTTTTGTTTTTAGTTATGATGCATTTTATTTAAAGGGAGATCCAAGGCACATTGCTTGCAAACTACTGACTGAAGAATGTCATAAAAAAAATATTTCTTGCACTATTAGCGTCAGTCTAAGTGTTAATGTTATTTGTACATCCTTAATTAATATTTTACACATTGCTTAATTCTTTAGTACTTGTTATTCTTCAGTTGTAATTAAGAGTCACAGCTGAGGTACTAAAGCAGGGGTCATCAACGTGGTGTTCGCAGAAGATGCCGTTGGCACCATGCGGCCCTCAGGGGCCTTATGGGGTGCCCACAGCATCTTCTGAAAACAGTACAACTCACCAGTGGGCTAAGATTGAAATTTATTTATTTATTCTGGTGTCCTTGTTTTTTTAATAGAAAATATTGTCATTTTAATCATACAGAGTATTTAAGAATTTATAGAAATCTCAAAATGGCAATATCATAAATAAAAATAGGAATTAACAGAAACAATAAAAATATGTTATTATGTAGGAAGTTAAGTTGAATGCTGATCCTTCCAGTTCATAGGTCAGTATGACTCATGTAGTAGCCCTCGGCCTTAATAAGTTTGTTGACTCCTGGTGTAAAGGGTCCCATGGATCCCCACATCAACAGGTTGCTGACCTCTATAAGCCCTGGTCAGTACAGCTGGAGTTGTGAGTGATCTTAACTCTCTGCTAATCTCCGGCTTCTTTCAGAGTTTCTACTTCAAGTTACGCTCCATGATTCCCTGCTGTCTTTGTCATCTCAACTTTAATGTAGCAGTACCAGAAGAAGAACTCATTCAGGTGGGATGTCATAGACTTTCTCTGCGTTACCAAAATTAATTGATCTCACTTGCTTGAATTTGCAAGCAAAAGTTCTTATTTTAATAACTTTTATTGTTCTTGTGGTAGGTTTCAGTGACGGCTGTTGCCATGACGTTTGATAAGGACCAGGCTCAAGAGAGGCCAGCTGAAAGATTTATTACCAAAGGTCTGTCTTATAAAAAAATATACTATATCCCTTAACTCTTCCTATATTTTAGCCTCTACAGTCACGTCTCCATGTATTTCATTGGGACTTTACATAACAGTCCAACAAATATACATGACTTGCATTTTTTTTATTATGTCAAATCAATTGTAACAAGAATTTTAATAATGACTCATGAGGAGACGACATGGTTGATGATATTCTGTACTTCTGGTTAGGTGGGAGTGAGACCGAAGATCAGCTGCAGTTTTCACTAGAGTTGTGCGCTGACACGTCATCCACCAACTCTCAGACTTCTTCCAAAATATCAGGTATTATTTACTCTTTTTTTGTGGGGGTGGGAGGCTCCTCCTCTACCATACTTCATTAACACTCCAGGAACAGTCTCTTTATTCACTCCAGCTGCAAAACTCTGCCAAAATCAGCTGGTTGTGGTTCATTCAACAGGTAAAGGATCAGTAGCTTGTCCACTGTGTTTGGTTTTTCAGTAAAACTAGATGTCAGCATTTCTTTCTTCTTTTTAAATAAAAAAAAAAAAAGTTGTTAGAGCTGTAAAAGTTTGTGGTTTTTATTTACCCAAAACGATCCCAGCAGCAAGACTGAGCTGTAGATTTTTTTCTGAACTTGAGTTGTGGGTAAGAAGATGATAATTACAGAACTGTGATTACTATCTACCAAGCTCTGGTTTCTGTTTTTGTGTGTGTGTGCGTGTATGTGTGTGCGTGTGTGATAGGTGTCCAAGAAAACGCACTTGTCTCATCCAGAGGTAAGCCCCTACGATGTTTCATCTCTCCCCCCTTCCCCAACTCCTTGCTACCGAAACTCCTACACTGTCATGTTTTGACTTTTCATCCTCTTGTCTCGGACAGTTATCTTGAACCGCTTTCAAAGAACTCATTCAGTTTTGTTCTTTTCTTTACTTTTGTTTCTGTTTTTTTTCTTGTGTGTGTCGTATGTTTTTTTTTGTCCTCTTTTCTTGTTGTTGTGTATCTTCGGGTGTGGGTTGCGCGCGTGTGTGTGTTGTGTGTGTGTGTGTGTGTGTGTGTGTGTGTTTTCTCCAGCTGCCTCCGTTGATTACGGTTCCTTTGCAGACAGATGCAGCACCTGGCTAGAGCTGCTTAGGCTGAAAGCGCACACCATAAGACGAGGATCAGTTAAAACAAGTAGGAGGACACAGTCTCTAGCACACTCTGGTGATCATACCCACAAATACAGAACACAGTTTCACGAGCAGTCTTTCACATGCCGACTCACTTTCTCACACACCCCTCGATGCATGCTGGTGGGGGTGACGTAGCAGTTTTGTTGTTTTGAATTTTATTTTTTATTTTTTTAAACCACTGGCTATTTAGAATAGATTTTTCTAAAATCATACCTAGCCCTTTGGAGGGATCGCAATCATCAGTTAGGATGGAAGATGCCTGTAGCCTTTTGAACCTTTTATGAATCTGAGGGCCGTTCTCTTTTTGCACAGAGTATGCAGCTTTTACCCCCTCTTTGCACTCGTGTAAAATCTGCATGAAATTTCCTTGATTTCACTTCGTATTTGCACAAATAATTCTAAAATGCAGAAAACATGACATGCTTTATAAGATACAGGTGCACCTCTATAAATTATGATATCACCAAAACCAAATTTATTTACGTAAACTGGTTCGAAATCTGGAAAACGTACAGAATTTAAAAAAATCAAGTATTTCTTTTTGCTAATTTTGATGGTTATAGCTGAAGAAAACCAATTTATTTTTTCTGAAAGTTTAAATATATTATATAAGACCAAAAAAAAGTTATTTTTGATACAAAAATGACGCCCATGCTGTGTCCTTCAATATTATGAAGAGACCTACGGATTAATTGACATCCTCTTTCATCCTCCCCAACTAAGCCCGTTAATAATGAAGATGGTTGTTCACAGAATGCTGTATCCAATAATATGGAAAAATTAAGTGAGAGAAAAAAGTATTTGTTTGTGGTGGCCTTTGAAGAGTTGATTTCGGCTTTTGTTCACTCCTTGGATTCTATTTCTTTTTCAAGCTCTTAAATGTTGGAAGCTGCTAATAATATTAATTTATGTTGCTTTTTCACTTGTTTTTTTATCTACTTTGCTTTTTTTATTCCACTTAACTTCCTATTGATGCAACACTCTGAAGAGCCATCTTCTTAAGCAGTTACCTTTTGTGACTTATTAACCTGGGGAAGGATGTCCTTATATACTGGATAACTGATTTTTAGGACTGTGACCCTAACATTACATTTTTTTACTAATCTTTTTTTTGGTCTTATGTAACATTCTGATTGTCTGAGAAACCCTTTGGATTTTTGCAGCTGCAAGCCAAAATCATCAAAATAAACAGAAATATATGCTTGACATAAATATTTTTCAGTATGTAATGTATCTGTAATAAGATTTTTACTGAAATTGAAGAACCTTTTGATGATATTGTAATTCATGGAGATGGTTTTACGGGTAAAGACGTCTGAATGATCACTATAAACAAATCATCAGGGCAGGATGGGTGGGGGTGCAGTTCCTAGTTTGATTTTCAGTCCTGTGCACAGTATGTGTAATGTTTGGCTCTGAAGGTTCCTGGTTTGACGGATGGAAACAGCATCAGGTAAATCTGCGCTGTACAATGAAGCACCTTTCACTCTCTGGTTTGTGTACATGTGCCCAGCTCGGCTCATAGCTGTCTCTGTCCGTTTCCATGTCTCAAGCCTCGTTCACAAATGCCAAAGAATCAGAAATCTTCTCTCATGTATTCCACTGTAAACACTGTATTCACACCTGTAAACAGCTGTGCCCAGGTCTGTCTGTCTGTCTGCAGACGTTTTCCGTCTGTTTTTTTTACCTCCGTTGCATGACATGCTTGGCAGCGCACACTTTCCAAGTGATCGTCTTGACACCGTGCACCGACCACACACAAAACTACATTTAAAGTTATGTCACTCTAACAATATAAGTGAGCTCAAAATGATTCATACCCATGTAAAGTTGTGTTTGATCCTTCTAGACCGGTGGTCAGTATTTACTTATTTTATTCTAATTTATTACTGCAAATGTTAATCCCTCCTACTGTATGTTTCAGATCATACTATGGTTGGCGCATTAAAAATGCCTGAGACTTTTTTACAGAATCCCACTGTAGCTCTTTTTTATAATTACCATTGAAATAAATCTCAAATATTTTTACCTTTACGGCCATTTTTAAATCAAGGCTCCCAAATAAACAGCAAAGTTTTTGGCTGTTATGCTTCACAGATCTTTAAGATGAAACTTTCTATCAGAAAGAAACTAGACCTTTTTTAGATGTAGAAATTGAACAAAATTATTGACTGCATTGGATACAAACTAGATTGTGTTTTGAAATAATTAATTCCTTTGTCAAATCATAAGCATGTGCCAAAGTTATTATTTTTACATGTTTAAAAATACTTTAAACCTGGTACTAGTTTTGGGGAGGTTGTAAAATATTTTTTTTTTCTATAAACCTTTAAAACATGACATATCCTAAATGATTTACCTGAAAAAGAAACCAGATAAACGGAAAATGTGTGTATAGCCTTATGCTAGTAGGTAGTTGAAGAACATTTTTATCCACCGTCACCATTTGAACTTCTTCAGTTGGAATCTGGTACCTTCCTGCTCCCACAGCCTCTCTGACCACTTTGTCTTCTCTTTCTTTACTTTTGGAGAAACAGTTAGCTAGTGTAAGGTCAATGTTTGCCCAAATTTCCTGCAACTAAAGTCAGCAGAATTGAGAGAGGACAGCTGAATTTTCTGGATTGAGGTTAATCAGATTCACCATAATAAAGGGAATATGTGAGCTTCAGAAAATCTGAAAAGGCTGGAATTGTATCAGAAAAGGCTCCAACCAGTTAAAATGAAGCTGTTTTTTTAAACCTTTTTTGTATTTTTTTTTTAAGCAACATATTTTTTATACTGATATAAAAAACTTTTGTAATCTATTTTAATAATTTATGGAGATGTTTTCACAAACAATCTAAAATCACCTGTTGAATATTATCGTTTGATATTGATCTAAAAACATAAATTAAATCCTGTTTCCCATTATTTGGGCCACTTGATTAATAAAATATGTCAGATAAAAAAAAACAACACAAACCTCTTGCTGATAGATATTATATATTGAAATCACAGAACATCTTTTCTTTCACATTTGAATCCAACAAAATTATAGAAATGACCAATTAAAGAAATAAGGAAGGACAACATGAAGCTAAAAGGGTGAAAACATCTCAATTTAATTTAAGGGTGTTCTTTCTAGGGAACAAACAATATTTCCTAATATTCCTCTTATCGTTATTTCAAACCCAAACTTCTATCTATATTTATCATTTTTAGCCTGAAAGACTCGATGGAGGATATAAAGTTGTGATATAAATCATAATTTTCCATGGGTTTGAATCTGTTTTTTGCTCTACTTTCTATCAGTGTCAAAGCCTTGCTGTTCCAGTACTAAGTGGATTGCATTTTTGCATGATATCTCTAATTAGTGCTTCAAAGCTCATATCTGCTTTTATATTTTTCCAGTTTTTTAAGTGGTTGCTGGTGTCTCAGTTCCCTTGTCTCCTTTTTTTTTTTTGCCCTGCTGTCTCCTCCTCTTGTTATCCCTTCACATCCTTCTCTCGCTCCTCTGCTTGGCCTCTTTCTCTCTCTCTGGACCTTCAGTCTCGTCTTTGGAGCACTGCAGCCCGCTGACAGAGGGACGCTCTCGTTCACTGCGCTCAAGCCGTTCCTTCGGAGGCAGTTCGGTCACCATGGTGAAGATGACACCGCTCTCTTTCCTCCCTGGGACGCGCATCATTAAATACCTTGGCATCATCAACATGTTCTTCATCAGAGAGACGACATCGTTAAGAGAGGTGCAGTTAAAGGCTGCAGGAGCAACTCATTGTGCTGCCTTTTTGTTGTTGTTTTTTTTCACATGAAATGTGTTTGTTCTCTTCAGGAAGGTGGGGTTAGCGGCTTCTTGCATTCGTTCATTGCAGAAGTGTTTGCGATGGTTCGAGCCCATGTAGCAGCTCTGGGTGGCAATGCTGTGGTGTCCTACAGCATGAAGGACTGCGTTTTAATGGAAAATCCCAACAAGAATCAGGTAGCCACACATAAAGGTTTTTCTCATATGCTGGAAACCTTCGTTTTTACAGGCACACCTCAGTGAATCTGTGATTTATAAAGAAACTGATCAAGCTAATTAGTAGAAGGTTTGGTGGAAAAAAAGGTGTAAGGTATAGAGGATAAATGCATCGTTGACAGTTTGGGAGGCTTCACTGAGTGTTTACTCTGACTGGATTCAGCGTTTCATTAGCAACCTCAGTGAAACAAACAGAAGGACCTGAGTAATAGCTGCTATGACCCTCCTGATCCAGAGACATCATAAGCATCCTGCCTGATCTAAGGATGATCTAAGGACTGAAAAAAAAGGATATTTTAAACCTCATCTGGAGATAAAGGTCTGAGTCTAGAGAGGAAAAGAATCCAAGTTTCTTGAGGATACAATATGAAGATGTCCCAGTCAGTAATGATTTAGCAGAAAATCTTTCAGTTTCAAATGCTTCCTCCTGCTTCCAATCTTTAAGGAGTTGGGGATGGTATTTGCCAGCAGGGCTTGGATTCTAGTCATCCTGCTATAAGTACCAATTGACTGACTTAATCAGGGCCTAAGTCAGTGTTGTCTAAAACCGACTGGACGATTCAGCATGAGAGGCGGGCCCATAATGCAGCAGCGCTTTTCTGTAACCATAAAAGTCAAGACTGCAGCTGCAATGCAGCAATGTTTCAATGATGCCCTTTATTAAATCTCAAAAAAGCTAAAACTTCAAAAACTGGATGCTATAAGAGCTTTTCTTTAATTTAATTCAATTCAGTTTATCTATCAATCTATCTATCAATCAAACTATCAATTCACAACACATGTCATCTTAAGGCACTTTGCAGTTCACAAGATCATACAGTCAAATTGATTCAAAGTTTTCTATCTAAGGAAAACCAGTTGATTGCATTGACTCATAACTTGAAGGCAATCCCTCACACTAAGCATGCTTGTAGCAACAGTGGAGAGGAAAAACTCCATTTTAACAGGAAGAAACCTCCATCAGAACCAGGCTCAGTGTGAGCGGCCATATGCCGAGGCCGACTGGGGTTCAAGGAGACAGAAGCAGGGATACAAAAGGCAACTGTAATGGGCGGCCCCATCCAGGAAACACACAGCCAAGCAGACGAGCTCCGAGCCAGCTCCCACGTCAGAGGATGAAGAGAGCACATCCAGCCAGTCACAGTCAAGGAAACAGGACTACACTGCAAAACACGCCAATCTCCAACATCTATAAACAAAGTTGTTGATGGCAATAGCACAGCTGATATTTCTCTCCAGGATGGAGTCACAGCCAGACAGGAACAGACGAGGCGGAGCTACTATGAGGAAAAAGCAGAGAGAGCATAATGTTAGAGATTGAACTGAAATATTCTGCAGTGGGAGAATAGAGATAGAATGAAGCAGAATAGGGGTTCCCATGTCCTCCAGTGGTCTAAGCTAATAGCAGCATACCTATAGATAGGAGAGATATGATTTCTCTTTTTAATTTTCGTCAGAACTCTGGCTGCAGCATTTTGGGTCAGCATAAGGCTTTTAACTACAGTTTATGGACTTCCTGATAGTAAAGAATTACAAAAAAAAGCTAAAAGTAAAAAAAAAAAAAAGATATTTTGCATCACATCTGTAGTTTTCTTACTGGTTCTAAACTGTTTCCACTGACTCTGTAAGTCCAGCCTTTAAAGTCAAGTTCTACCCGCTCCTTTTTGCAGACTAATATCCTGTGTCCATGAAGTAAACCAGCCTGCATGACCAGGCTACCATTAAACACCTCAGCAGATCAAGAGCTGATCGATATATTGCTGCAGTCCATGAAGGGTCCTGACTAAATACTTAGCCATATAAAGCACATGAATATGTTTTCAGGGGGCAGTTTCATCCATCCATTTTTTTAGGATGGTATGAAGAAAAATAATCTGGTTTCTTCGAACTTCTTATATAACAGAAACATAGGACCTTTTAGTGATAAGCAGAACAACACTAGATCCCTCTTTGTGTAATAATTGTATCCTAAATAACCTTTTGTACATTTTTTTAATGATTTGCTGAAATGAAATACCTTTTTAATCACATTTTAATGTAATAAGATGCTTTGGCACATATGTGAATGAACTGAAATGTTTGATCCCCTTTTAGGCTCAGTGCCTCATTAACGTCAGCGGGGATGCAGTCGTCTGCGTCAGGGAAACGGACCCTGAGCCCGTGGCCCAGATGGTGAATAGTGGACAGACTTGTGCAGCTGATGGAACCTCATGACTCTGAAGACGTTTGGTTCCGCCAGCAGGGGGCACTGTCTGAGTGAACGCACTCTCCTAAAGTCTAGCCATCCAAATTTGTGGGAATCAATATTTGCCTTAAATTCTCAAAGATCCAAAGGTCTGGACATATTATAATAAAAATAATAAAGGACACAATTGCTCATGTGCTCAAAACGGTGTATTAAGTGGAAGCAGTTGCTTTATGACTAAAGAAAAATGGATATAGTTGAAAATAGTAGAAGGGGCTCTCTAAATTTGAAGTTTTTCTTTTATTTTTTACTCTAGCCGTCCGCACTGGGCCACGACCCAGGCTACACTGTATCAGCAATCTCCTCTCGTTTTGCACACATGTGGCAGCTAATATTATTTTGTCCATCTTTAAATCACTGAATTTCAGGAGCCATGTTAAAAGGGATGCACATATTTCTTCAAGCAACCATTTATATGCAGTTAGGTTCTTCCAGTGTTACGCCGTTTTTTTTTCTCCATTTCAATAGTGGTGCCTGTACGAAAAAATACAATCCAGCCAAGAAAAGGCTTTTGGAGCCAAGATTTCAAAACATGCTGTGTAAACATGTGACTTGTTTTTTTTTGTTTGTTTTTATTGGAACATTCTCCGGTATTAATGTTGTTTAAATTTACTGGTATTGATGATTACTGCCACAGTATTTTTCACATTTTTTATTTCCTTAGTGTCAAAAGATGACATCAAAAACTAGTTTTCTATTAGTCCTGAGAGGGGTTCTAGTTACTTTCCTTGAATAAAAAAAAAAAAAAAGATCAAAGGTGTAATATGCAAATGTTTTATTAGATTAAGAAGTTCTTTGCAGAAGATCTATTGTGACTATTTGATTTAATAGTTTTTTCTAATTAAAATTTCAAATTAAAGTAGCATGGCAAATATATTTATCTACTTCCAGATTTACTTCCATGGTGATATGTGGATTTTTACTAAAAGTAACTTAATGTAAAATTGGAAGTTGGGATATACTAGTTTCCTTTTTTTCATTCATTTTGTCTTCATGTAGCACCTATGTCAGATTTCATGTTGCCAAGCTTCATCGCAGCTGCTTTGGCACTTGTTTTAAAAGTCTCACTACTGACCTGCCCAACATCTGAAAAAAGCATCTTCTATGGTTGGTGCTACGTAAAAATATACTCTGTAAATGTTGTTTGGAGTCAGATCTGGGTTGTTCTTTTTTTGTTGTTTTTTTCGTAATTTTTCTAACGTTTAAGAATAAAATCTGATGCCTCCACAGGGCATTCCTGAAGTCAAGAGATTTATTGGTACTCTAATCTGTGTGATCAGTAGTTTATTATTTTTGTTTGTGGCTAAAACTTGAATGTATATAAATCTATATGGATGCTTTTCCTCTTGGACTTGCAGCATGCAGAGCATCTTTTTATTTCCATGAATCTCTATGCTTGCCAGGTGAGTTGCACAATAAACTCATGTCAAACCAAATGTGTCTGCTTCGCTTAAGTCCTTGTGGCCATTTATCTTCTCTATACTCTGTCCCATTACAGCTAAAAATCACATTTGTGTTTTGTATAACAGACTTAATTTGAAGTGAAAGGTGGAGGATTGTAGCAGTTGTCAGTTGATTGGCACAGCTTGGTGCCTTCAGTCTCAAGGTGTCATAGAACCACTTTTCTCAGCTGCCTTTGATGCATTTTTCTGCAAGCTTTAAGCATCATCAAACAGAATAGCTCTGATTCTTCTGTGCAAAACAAGCTCAGCCAGGTTAATTAGACATTTATATACAAAACGCCCCAGGTGCATTACGTTAACCAACCCAATAATTGTTATGCTTAAACTTTTCATATTGAATCAAGGACATTTTTATTTACATAAAATCTTGATGTTATGGGGTCTAAAATTATATGTTAATGGATAGATTGTCAGGAATAAGATAAGATGGAGTTTATTGATCTCACAGTGGAAAAATTCACTTGTCAAATCGGCTCAATGGTCAAAAGATGGAGAATAAAATTGCATGTGGTATATACAGTGGATCAAGAATAATAATAAAAAGAAATAAGGCAGAGATTTACAGTGACTTATATACATTTACGGTGATTTATGCACATACAAATTTGGCAATGTACATAAGTAGTACCAGGTAAAGAACAACAGTGAGGTAGTGAGATAACTATAACAGCTGAAGTCTTTTATTTAACAGGATTATTGCATAGGGTAATAAATAGTAATTGCATTACGCATTGTAAAATCTGATGGCAGCAGGGATGAATGACCTGTGGTAGTGCTCCTTTTACAAACAGGGTGTAAAAGTCTTTCACTAAAGATGCTGCTCAACTCCTTTGCAGAGGATGGAAGGTGTTGTCCATGATGGATGGAAGCTTGGACAGCACCCTCCTCTCTCAGCCACTTCCTTCTCTGAGTCCAGAGTGCAGCCCAGGACAGCAGCTGCCCTTCTCACCAGCTCATTCAATGGATGTCTTCATACTTTAATTGCAATTTTGAGCATGATATGTTAATTGAAACAAATATCTGTATTTTTTTCTCTTCTTTTTTATGCACTTCTTGTTACTGTGCACTACTTTATTTTTATATTTGTATCATGTTCGAATAAATTTCAAAATAAATAGTATTCGGCAATTTACGCTTTATAAACTATACAGATTCCCAGAAAAATGCTCTCATTGAGGAAGAAAAAATTGTGAAACTGACTGGATTTATGAAAGGTTACAACCGTCCCAGGGATGGAGGTCAGCTGCAATAGAGGACTTTGTTTTTAAATGAACATCGTAGAAAACATTGTCCCACGTGATCTTTGTATTTCAATAGTAGGGGCAGATCTAGACCTAGATTACAAGGGGTCATGGATGGAGCCAGCATGTTTTCATGGTTGCACAGAAAAGCGTGAAACCAAAAACATTTAAATATTACAGTAAGAGAGCTGCAGAACCAAAGAGCCACTTGAAACTCTGCATTGGATGAAGTGAAATTTCCATTTCATTTAAGTTTGATGCTGGTCAAACTGAAAATTTTGATTTAATGTTAGAACATTTTAAATGTATTAAACTAAAATTAAAAATATCTTTTACAACGCAAAAAAAAAAAACAACAAAACAAACAAAAAACAACTGAAATAGCTAATAATTAATTGCACACTATATATTTACCAAAGGGTAAAATAAAAGTATTCCCTTGCATATTAGGCAAATTTATGATTCAATAAAATATTGAATTACACATTATTACACATTTTAAGTTATTTTACAGGGAAATGACTAGATTTAATTAAATCGGCATGAGAAAAATTAAACTGCAACAAATTATTATTATTTTGGTTCAAAACAACATTTAGCTGATGAAAACTTTAATCCCATACCAATACCACTGAAGCTATCACTTTTTCTTTTTATTAAAAATCACAACTGAAACAGAACTTTAGTGAAATAAAAATAAATGGTACAGAGAACCTTATCAGTAACCAAAATTTCCCAGTGGTCCTTAAATGTTGCACGCGTTTGAATAGAGCAGCAGCGACATCTGGCGGCATATCTGTGGTACTGCAAACGTTCCGATTAATACGTGTCTCCCGCTTCTCTCTATTCCGCTTGTCCTGTTGCAGCTTCCTTCCTTTCTTCTGGACCAGCCGAGTTTGGGAGAGGCAAATCCAACATGGGGGATATCATCCTGCCTCGGCGCCTTTTCCTCTGGTGCATGGCGCTCATTTACATGGTAGCTTTTGTTTCCCTCTACGTTCAGGCACCAGGTGAGACTCTGGCAGAAGCCTGCCCCCTTTTCTCTCTGCTCGGCGGTCAGTGTTAGCTCTGCTAGCTGCAAACTTGTAACAGTGTTTACGTGGTGAGCAACCGCCTGGAAACTTCTTTTTATCTGCGCACTGAGCTAAGTTTAAACACAACCTGCTGTAGAAAATGATCACATAATAATTTATATGATATGCTATTTATTCTTTAAGCACATCTGAAACACAGTATTTTTATATTAAGAAAGTAGGATTGAATCCAAAAAAAGTTTTATTTCCATCACTCTGGGTCATTTGTTTCCCCCACAATGCATTTCGGCTCAATTCCAAACCCGTGTCCCTATTTCTATGAGTTTTAAAAGTAAATATTAACCCATATTTGATAAAGCTGCAAACATTAGTTTGCAACAGAAGTGCCATTAGACTGCTGAATGTTATGTAAAAGGGGTTATTGTATTATATTTTATTATATAAAATACTGAAATGTTTATATTTCTGTTTTCATGTATTTTTTTTACTGTTTTCAAGGCTGCGCTTTAAAAAAAAATGAAATTGTCTAGAGAGCTGTTCTTAACTAAATTTCTTTTTGTTTACACTTGTGTATGCAAAATGACAAAATAAATCTGTCTAAGTCTAGAAAAATGGAGGGGAGAAAAAAAAAAAGAGTCGATCCCAATCTCAGAAACATTCCTGTCATTCTTCATGTGCAGGTCTCTATGGGAACAATGGGCTGCTCCCTGCCCGCTGGCAGCTCCGCTACACTGGGAAGCCTCTGCTGGAACAGCTGCTGTCCTCTCCCACCCTGTTGTGGCTGGGGCCTCACCTGGGCCTGGACACTCAGACTGCCATGGAGCTGCTGTGTCTGACTGGGGCTGCCCTCAGCCTGGCAGCCACCCTGGTGGAGGCTCTCAGAGACAGCCTGGTCTTCTTCTGCCTCTGGGCCTTGTACTTGTCCATGTACCAAGTGAGTTTATGATCTCCTAAACCAGTTATTTTTTTTTTTTTGCTTTTATTTTCACTCATCTGCTTTCCTATTACAGGTGGGCCAGGTGTTCCTCTACTTCCAGTGGTAAGTGTGACTGCAAGACGTTGACGTTACAGCCCCACATTAAAGTGCGGTTCAAGCAACAGATCAGCACAAATTACTGCATCATGGTGAGGTGGAAACAGATTAATGGATTCTCAAGCTGAGGAGTGTCTAATTTTTCAAGTCTGGACAGATTCTTTATTTGATCTAGGTAACACATCTGTTAAGTAGAAGTATAGATACTGCAGTTTAAAAACACTCTGGTAAATGCTGAAGTATCAACTTGACCTATTTACTCAAGTAAAGCTAAAAAAGTATGTTCTCCAAAAACGAGTTAAAGTATAAAAAGTATAAAGTAACCTTAAAAAAAAAAAAACAGCCAGATGCCACTATATGAATTGAAAGCTCAATTTTTCGACTATTTCAAAAAATTTGGGCCAAGGATGATGGAGGTTGTGTTGGTCTCCATCTCCCGATACGCTCACGCCCGTGTTTGACCTTTCAGACATTTCGACATCTTTTTCTGAATCCTACATTGTAGCATGGCATAGACAATTCACGCTTGCAGTTTGATGAACACCTGCTTGCTTCTGATGATTTCCTTTAGCTAACCAATGAGTGTTTGCATTATATGACTCATCCTATTACATAAATTTTCACTAGATGTGGATGGCGCCAATGATTTGCATTGGATGGAGCAAATAAAATAAATATTTATAAACATTAATCCGAAGCCAAGAGTAACGAGTAACGTTTGTTTTTAAAATGTAAGGAATAGAAAGTGCAAATACTTGTATTAAAATATAACAAGTAGAAGTAAGTAGGAATAAAAACAAGTAACGGAGTAAAGTATAGATACCTAAAAAGTGTACTTAAGTATTTGTACTTCGTTACTTGACATCTCTGAATATATGTTGATCAGATGTGGGTTGACTAGAATGTGTCTAAGGCTACGTTCACACTGCAGGCCTTGATGCTCAATTCCGATTTTTTGTGTGAAATCCGACTTTTTTTTTTTGCGTTTCCATTCACATTTCCATATATATGCGAATTGTATTTGATCTCCTGTGTGAACTGCATTCATACAACCTAAGTGTCCTGCATGTGAAGTAGAGGATGCAATGACATCACAAGCAAGCGTGCTCTGTGTTTACGGAAGTAAACATGGATGGTAGTGCTGGAGAACAGATAGCGATCTTTCCCAACCTTAAAAACTCAATCTATCCAAGATGGTTAAAAGTAAATACTACTCCGCATTATCTTCCACCATTGTTGTTGTTTTTCTTGCCACTTCTGTGTAGCAAGAACCAGAAGAGTGAGCTTTGTCGGGTATTAATGACATTCAGGTCGGATGAATGCGACCTGGCTTTTGAAAAGATCAGATTCGTATTCAGGACCACATAGCCAAGCGGCCTGGGTCGCATTGGAAAAAATTGGATCTGTGTTGTTCAGACTGTCATGAAAAGATCAGATCCAGGTCGCATATGGGCAAACATATGAGACTTAGGCTATGTGAACATAGCCTAAGTCTCAAGTCGATTTTATTGAAGTTCCTGCTAAAATGCATTGAAGCTTGTGGTTGTAATGCATTAAACTTTGTTCCAGTTCTAGGAGCACGAGTTTCCACAAGTAATTCAATGCTGCTTTGTCATCATACCAATGTTTTGCTTATCTTTATGTGTAACTCATTTTTATTTTCTGCCCTTCAGGGACAACTTGCTCCTTGAGACGGGCTTCCTCTGTATCCTCGTCGCCCCCCTGACTTTAATCCGGGGATCTCGAGCGGGCAGAGAGCACGACCGTGTGACCTTCTGGCTGATCCGCTGGCTGCTCTTCAGGCTGATGTTTGCTTCTGGCGTGGTGAAGCTCACCTCACGCTGTCCCACATGGTGGGGCCTCACAGGTACAAGTGGTTCCGTTAAAAAGCTGGGGGATGTTTGTGGGTTTCGTTGGAAGCTCTCTCTGACTGATTGCCTCTTTTCTGTCCGTGTCTGTCGAGCAGCTCTGACGTATCATTATGAAACTCAGTGCATCCCGACTCCGCTGGCCTGGTTTGCCCACCAGCTGCCAGTTTGGTGGCAGAAGCTCAGCGTAGTGGGTGCACTGGTTATAGAGATCCCCGTCCCTTTGCTCTTCTTCAGTCCCCTCCGACGGCTGCGGCTCGGGGCCTTTTATTTGCAGGTGAGAATAAATTCAAAAGTGATCTATTTGCTTTATGAGAAAAGCCAAATGGTTGTAGGTATTCTACAGAAGTTTGGAAAAAACACTTCTTGAATACTTTGCATTTAGGTTTTTTCAGATTATCTAATTTTTTTTATTGTTTTTCAGTCTTTGTTGTTGTCCATGACTTAATATCTCTACATTATTTGCTTGGAAAATAGGTGAAATCATCAAAACATGTTTGGAAATAAATGTTTAGCAGATAAAAGTTATTTTTTTCCTCTCAGTAGCTGATGCAGGACCACAGCGATACATCATCCTTCAGCTGATTCTCCTCCTTACACTTATTTTCAGAGATGCTATTTTCAAATAACTTTGTTGGTATAAAAAATGTTTTAACCTTTAAATTGTGATCTCTTTAATGTTTTATACATGCTAGACCAAAGACATTTGGGTTCAAGTATCAAAGTGCTTCGAGTTATAGATCAGCGGCTTTACAAACAAAAAAAGCATTTTTATCAAATGATGTGAGCTGAGCTCGATAGAGCAGTAATGTTCCAAAATACCTGGAAAAGATCCTTTAGAAAACTAAAAGGACTCCATTCACCCCAAACCAAATTTAAGGTTTAACGTAGAAATTTGTGCACAGGAATTATTTCGTTATTAGGCTGAACTTAAAACAGGGTTTCTGTGGGTCATTAAAAGTCATTAAATTATGATTTTTTTTTTTTAAATTAAGGCCTTAATTGGCATTAAAATTCATTAAATGTGATTATCATGGCATTTAAAATGCTTTATAAAAAATAAAATTTTGTCCAATATATCAGATTTAACTGGTTCCACGTGTTTGTGTGGAACTGCTCCTGGTTGATCCTAAAGCCAGCTATATATGAGAGTAATGGATACCTATTTATGGCATTAAAATTATTTCTAAGAGCATTAAAAAGCAATACATTAGAGTTCCTCCTTCCTGTATAAACCATGTAAAAAGTAAAGCTGCACTACTGAAATCTGGTTGGAGTATAATTTGCAGGTTTTCTGTGAATATCTAAGAAAATAAATTTCCCTCAATGATAGAGATTTTCCATCCAACACACCTTTGAAAAGCATAAAAGTAGCTTTTCTGTAGTAATTTCAGATAGTTTGTTCCTTCTTCTTTTTGACCAAACCTCCCTGAATCAGACACCGACTAAAGCCTTTTGACAGATTTCTTCGAATTAAACAAAATATACATAATAATATAAATTTCATATATATACATTTTCCTAACAAAAAATAACATTTTGGTTTCCAGCTTACCAGACAGATTGCTCCAGATGAAAATAAGATGCACCTTTATGAGAAACAACCTTTGTAAATCTGATTATTTATTTATTTTGATTTCTTTATAGGTGCTTCTTCAGGTTCTCATCATTTTATCAGGAAACTACAACTTTTTCAACCTGCTGACGCTGGCCCTCTGTGTGTCCCTGCTGGACGACCGCCATGTCAACTTTTGGCTCTGCAGAGCAGAAAAGTCCGTAGACGAGAAAAACGGTACGATCCAGCAAAGCTTTTACTGTGGAGGGATTGTTCATCTTTTAGAGTAACTAAAAAAAGATGATGAATTTTAATTAAGTTGCTTTTAACTGAAGTCATTGTAGAGCTGAGAATCAATGAAAGCCTTGCCTGCTCTAGATTAGGATGGAACAAATACATTAAGATCAGAGAGAAGAAGGGTTTGTTTTTCAGTTTTTCTAAAGGTTGGAGAATAAATGCAGTGAATGCTACACTGATCTGTTATTTTAACAACCTATTCTCACATTTTACTCATCATATATCTGATTACAGATTTTCTTTTTTGTCTCGTGATTCAGTGGGTTTTTAACCCACTGATTAATGCTTTTCTAGCAGCTAAGTCTGTATTCTGTCTCAAATGTTGAGTTTTTTTTTTTCAAAACTAGAAAGAAATCTTGAAAATGTCTTTTTTTTTTTTTTTAAAAGGTTTATATAAAACCCAGTGCTCTTTTAAAAAACAGAACATCTATTTTTTTTTTCTCTGTTGTGATGATCAGAGCCTTAAAGAGGATTTTGTTTGCAGAAAACATTTAAACATATATTTTTGTTTTAGACTCCAAGTGGCTGCTGTGGCTTGGTTACTTCCTGGAGCTGCTGGTCTGGGCTCTCCTGATCTTTGGAACGATCCTCTGCTTCGATCTGCAGGTGGATTCTGTGAAGAACGCCATCTCCTCTCGAACAGGTAGGTTACTCTGCTCCAGTTCCTCCAATAAACATCAACAAAGATCTCCACCTCACTGCTTTGTTTTTACCTTGGCAGCATTCACATTCCATCAGTTTAACCAGTTTCTGAAGACCGTTACCATCCCCTCTATCTGGATCGGTGTGGTCTCGCTCACCTGGGAGTTGGTCACATCCATGTTCAGGTATCGAGCCGTTCTTTGTCTCCCAGGCGTGTTTGTTGCTCCTCCTATAATGTGAACTCATGTGCAGGTGTTCCTGCGTCTCTGGCTTCCTGAAGAGGTTTCTGAGGATGATCCAGTGGACGCTGTTCGCCACTGCTGCTGTGGCCATGTTTGCAGTCAGTCTGGTGGGTGCTGGGTAAACCAGATGTATGATCAGTCTTTTAAAGATCTGCAGCACCTCTTTGCAGTTTTCAGTATTTTTTTATTTGAATCCTTTCAGGTGCCGTATAGTTATATAGAGTATGACTCTCACGCCAGGCTGTGGCCCGGGGTGCGTGAGGCGTACAGTCTGGTGGACCGCTACCAGCTGGTCAACTCCTACGGCCTGTTCAGAAGGATGACGGGAGTCGGCGGGAGGCCGGAGGTGGTCATCGAAGGAAGCATGGATGGGAACACCTGGACGGTGAGATGATGGTTTAAGCAGAATCTGTTTGTGCAGCTGAGCTGTTTGTCTTTAAAGTTTCGGTTTTGTCTTTGCAGGAAATCGAGTTCATGTACAAGCCGGGGAACATGAGCGCATCTCCTCCTGTGGTGACGCCGCATCAGCCTCGGCTGGACTGGCAGATGTGGTTTGCAGCTCTGGGCCCTCAGAACCAGAGTCCGTGGTTTACCAGTCTGATGTACCGACTCCTGCAGGGCAAAAAAGAAGGTGCCAAACATTGCAAGTTTTTTTCTGCTCTTTAAGCCACTGTCGCACCTTGACGATTTAGCTAGCGTATACCTGACATCACAGAATGTTTTAAAATGCTGGCATATGCCAGTATTTTTCCAATTTTGGGCATGTATATAAAGCATTCATAACGAGTCCAGAACTTATGTCCAACAACAGCCCAACTTGTACATAATGCATGGCACCATAAAGCCCATGAAATATCATCAGGCCAGTGTCCTGAGGGGGGCAGCGATGCGCCCTGCCTGCATAAAAACATATCTTTGATCACGATATTAACCTAGCTACTGCCCACCCAAAAAAAATACAAAGAAAGAAAGAAGGTTTGCAGTCGCAGCAGATTCAGCGTCATGTCTGCTCGGAAGTCTGTTGGTCGTGGGCGTAAACACAGGAAGGATCCTTCACCCTCACCTCCCCGCTCACACTATGATGGTGATGAAGTCTGGCGAAATACAGACGGTTTCCTCCTGTGAACCTCTTTTACACCTTAACACTGCCAATACGCTATTAGACAATAGCTCTAACTTAGAAACACAGTCAGAGGTCATCTAGAACACATCAAATTCGTTGATATTCGTTGGAGATAAGTTCTTGATAAGTTATACAGAAGTTATTAATAGGTTTTGAATAAGCTAAACGCCACGAATTATGAGTAATTACACATAAGAAATATCAACAATTAAATAACTAACCTGTAACTTATGAGCATGTCGATGTACGCCAGCGAGCTCATAACTTATACGAAACTGGCCTACAAAACATATTGTACCCTTAACTTGTCCAACGTATGCCAGGGTTTTTAGCCAGATTTTTCGTACATCAGACATACGCTGGTCTAAATCGTCAAAGTGTGACAGAGGCTTTAGATAGAGCTAGGTCAAAGAAATCTATAAACTTTTTTTTTTATTTAGCAAGGGACAAATGGTTCTCTTCAAGTTTGCCTTCTGTTCCTGCAGTGATTGAACTGATTCAGACGGATGTCTCCAAGTATCCGTTTCACGAGGAGCCGCCCGCCTACCTCCGAGCTCACCGCTACAGATACTGGTTCACTGAACCAAAGTCTGACGGGTCAGTACTCTGCCTTCCTTCCTCTCTCCACCGGTGCTGAAACATTTGCCTTTTATTTCACTTCTTTCATAACAGAGTTGTGGAAATAAAAAGCTTAATATTCATCAGATCTATTGTATCTCCACATCATCTTGGGGAAAACTTCAATTGTTATTTAAAGTTTGTAGATTTTCACTCAGAAAATAGTTTATTTACCAATTTTTCCTTTTTTTTCATCACAAAAAAACAAACTTTGCCATAGATAAATGTTGATCCATGCCTCACATCTCTAGCATTTTCTTGTTTGGATCCTTGCAGGTCTTATCCAGAGCGTTGGTGGAGGAGGGTCTATGATGAAGAGTTCTATCCCAGGGTGCACTTGGGCAACGCTTTCCTGGAGGGCATGCTCAGCCAGTTTGGCCTTAAGGTACTTTTCTTTCTCTCTGTGAGATAAAATTAGTCTTAATAAAGTTAGAATAAACCCCAATTCCCTTCTAAAGTGAAGATCAAATTTCTAATAATATCCATTGCATAAATGTAATGGAGCTGGACGATGTGACCAAAACTCATATCATGATATATACTTAATTACAGTCGATGCAATATAATTCTGATATCGTTATAAAAAGGACAAAAATTGTTATGCCAAGTGCATCAAACTCCAAAAATGTTACATTTTCGAAACTCCATTTATAACCAAGTATCACTCATTTGTCTCGCCGCTTTCTCTGCATTGTCTTCTTTTTAATGTCGTGCTCTCATGTCAAATGTTCAAGAGGAAAAACACACCCAAGCCTGAAAGACAATGTTCACAAATCATTATAATTAATTAGCCAAACATAACTAGCTCTGAATCACAATCTAAAATTCTCCTGTTAATTTTTTTTTTATCCTCGTGTTAGGATCCCCGCCCCCCCTCAGTCAAACCCCCATCTTCTTGTTTTTTAATGAAAACCTTGATTACTGGATTATATTTATCTCAGTAGAGATCAGCTCAGTCACAACAACTGGAATCGACCTAAACATCCCATTATGTCGCAGAATAGCTCAGTGTTTGAGATGACAAAGATGAGCTCCCCTCTTATTTAAAGGGTGAGCTCAGCTTTTCAACCCAGACTAACTTTAAGCTTCTCCACCAGGTGTTTTCTTCTCACTTTTCCGACACATATTCGGAGACTCCTTGAGACGAGTTAAGGTCATTCTTATGGGGGAATTTTGGTCACCTCCATTTTGTAGTCAGAAGCTTTATAGAGTAGACCAAAAACAAAACCTTATTTTTGCTTAGAAAACATGCAAATTAAAACAGATGAACAGGATAGCCCCTTAGGAAGTCATTTGGGTTCTTGCAGGCTAACAGAGAACCCAAACGATTGCCCATTCCTGAGGGGCTGACCTGTTTTGTCTACTGTACGACTGAACGCATTGCTAACTAAAAGCCTGGGTATGGTGGCGGTGCAGCAGTGCAATGGACAACAAAGTTCTCGACAGCCTTTCTGGGTTTGGATCCTGAGACTGAGAACTTTCCTCCATGTTCCTTCTTCTCCTGTTAAAGGCCACTAGCGCCACTATATTTTAAAGTAAATAATGTTTTAGAAGGAGGTAATAAAGAGAGAAAGCTTATTGTTTTAGGTTTATCGTACTCTCCAATGCAGACATCCAGGCATCTCAATGAAAAGGGTTACATTTTTTTTCTCTTTTTTTTTTTTTTTTTTTTTCTGCAGGACAAATCAGCCCCACGTCGGGTTTCTAACAACACTGTTGCCCAGGCCGTGAGGTGGGTGCGATCTCAGGTCAGAGGTGTTCCTGCCCACACACTAATCTGGACTCTCATTGCCTGCAGCACCACCTTCTGTTTACTCCAGGGGTTGCACAGCAGGAAAAAACAAGCAGGACACGGTGTAGAGCCCCTTAAAATGGCCGAAAAAGGGAGCAAACATACTGAGGAGACAGATGAAAGCTTGTCAGGGCATCCAGAGGAAAAACAAAGACAGCGGGGGGAAGAGGAAGAAGAGGATGAAAAGAACACTGGAGATGAAAAGAAGGAGGAGGGAAAAGAGGCAGCCAGTGAGACTGATGAGGATGAGGATGAAGAGGAGGAGGAGGAGGAGATGAAGAAAGATGAGGTTCTAGAGGAAAGTTTTTGAGGAAGTTTCAGACTCTAATCTCCACCTGCCTTAAAACCAAAGCCAAAGAGCATTTCTTTCTTCTTCATCAACCACCATGTCTGCTGCCTCCACTCTGCATCATCTGTACATCCTCATATGTTGAGACTGAAAATCATTTAACCAGAATATGGAATCCAAAGTTTGGAGTTCAGGTCATTTTACTGAGGAAGTAAATATTTTCACTGTTTTCTGTGTTTTTGCGCTTTCACCTCCATCACTGTGCTGAGCTATATCCATGGTTTTTTCTGTATATATTTAAGTATCAGAACAAAAAGACCACAAGAGACGTAGTTTTATATAGATTTTTTTTTTTACTTGTTAAAATACATTAAAATAAAAAGTTTTGCACATGCATCTGTCTACTGTAAGCTTTGTGATAGTTCAGCAGTTTCCTGTATGCTGCAGAGATTAAAAGTTCCTTTAAGCAGAAAGCGATAACTTGCTAAAGCACTAAGTCCAGCTTAAGTGTTGATAAAGCATGAAGTCACTCATATTTACACTTTGTAAGCATGCTTCTGATTTCAGATGTCCGTCCTGCTTCTGGTTTACCAGTTCAGCACTCCAGGACAGTATTTGTCGATCAGGGACTGATAATAAGGTCGCAGCTCGTCCACGTTGGGCAAATCTGTGGTTTTTGTGTACAGGTCGAATTTGCTGTAGAAACGGAGAAGGTGGTTAGATCCCTGCTGAGAGCCTCGTCCGCCTGTGTTTTAACAGTGGATAGGAAATAGGAAGGTACTCACTTGAACTCTTTGACCCACGGCAGCATCTGCAGGTCTTTACTATTACACAGGTGGGTGTAATCTCCATGAGAGTGCCAGGGGTAGAAGGAATGGAAGCGAATCATGTACAGACCCTGAGGAGAAATGCAAAACCACACTTCCTTGAACAAAAAGAATAAAAAAAACTGCTGATAAGAAAATACAGGAGAATGGTTGGCTGCACATATCTAATTAGGTGGAAAATTATTTTTATATTAAAATATATTAAAACATATTTACGCACCTCCTCTGGGATAAGGCAGTTGTTGAACTTCATGACTCTGTAGAGATACTCTGAAGGATTAAAGCACAATATAAATACAGAAACCAGACTTCTCATTTAGAAAGCTTGACCCCATAAAATGAGTTGATCTGTCCAGATGTGGAGAAGGAAATAAAATGTATAATTTCCATCCCAGCAAAGCAAAGTGTGCTCTAATAACTTTCTCCATTGCTCTAAATATATCATGCTGCCCAAATTGAGCAGAACCTGCAGGATACTGGTCTAAATGTGAGCATTTTGCTTACCGTCGTGTCCCCAGGACATCAGCACATTGTCCAGACCACAGTTGGGTTCATAGATCCCAAAGTCAGTCCTGAGAAAAGGACAGAAATTCAAATAGTTTCACATTGAATCCTAATTCCTCCACTGTCCCTCATTCTTAGTCTTCATTCTAGTTGTGTTTCTGAGGGGTGCTGTCTCAGCTGCATCAGTGTAAAGTAGAAGAGCTTTCTAGCTCTTTAAAAATATATTATTTAGCAGAGTGTTTGAAAGAGAAAGCAGCTGGGTTTCTACAGATAAAAGTAGATAGTTTGTTTTAATGCCTGTCACCTTGTTTACTGAAATGGACTTTTACTGCTGATTCTTTTGGTTTGTTCTTCATATGGGAGTTGAGGCTGACCACCCAGGGCGCCACAAGCACTTTAGAAAATGCTTATCTATAGTTTTTGCTTCCTGTTGACCGATCAATAGGGAAAGCAAACTACGAGCAAGGAAATACAGTAATATTTGATTATTTTATTTATTTTTTTGTTTGTTTCTGATGCTGTTTCACTATTGGATTAAATCTGGATGTTATCGATCATTTCTCGTTTTAAATACTAAAATGTTAGAACTGCTTTATTATAACCTAATCATTGTCATTCTCAATAACCACCAGGTTTTCAAAGTTGCACGATTGAGATAATTATTTAAAGTATTTACCTTCTGGATTACTAAAGTATTTTTGAATTTGAATTGAACAAAGTTGTTTTAAAAAAAATGCTACTAAATATGTCAAATTACGGTATTCTTTTTATTAGATATATTCAATCTATAAAATGATAAAATAGAAATATATTTTATTTTTATATGAGCAGCATTTTAATCTGAGTCTGATTTGTATCCAAACGGTAAAACTTCCCTCATAAAGCAGTGAGTATTTAAGCTGCGAAGGCTTACTTGTATTCTGGGTTTTTCTCGTCAGGGTTGTCCTGGAAGGTGCTGTCTCTGAAAACTATGGAACTTTGAAATTTGCAGCCCACAGGAAACGTGTCTCCCACTACAGCCCACTGTGAAACACACACAGATAACTGCCATAAAAAAAGCCTCAAAAAGGAAAATGTTCGACCTTGCTGCACTATAATTATTCTTTTTGAAATTTTTGACTTTTATGCGTTTTGTACCTTATGTAAATTCAAATGAAAACACTTTTAGCTAATTAAATAAAATGACTAAAGAGGTCTTGAAGTGAGAAAAAAGCCCAAAGGATCTGTATCATACCTGCGGCTCATCCCACAAGGCCATCATTTTCCCAACATCATGGATCAGCCCCACTAGCTGGAACCAGTCTGAGGAGATACGGTTGATTAAATTATCTTGTTTTTAAGAAGAAGTTATTTTCAGTCAGTGTCTCACTTCAGAGGCAAACCTTTGTCCGGATGTTCTTTGCGGATGCCCTCAGCAGTCTGAAAGGCGTGGAAGGAGTTGGGAAAGTCGACGTCTGGGTCGGACTCGTCCACCAGTTGGTCCAGAGACATGATGGCGTCCATCATTCCCATCTTAAAATGGTTGCATTGGGTCCATTGAGCGTGCTGCAAAGAAGGTGCAGTGTGATTACAGAAAAGGCTTTTCCTTTCATGTCCAAAGGCTCCTAAACCTCTCAGACTTTTCTTCTCCTATTTTGACTTTACAGAAACATAGAAAATAGTGTCTTAATTATTTTCAGAAGATGTTTATTAACAAAAAATTATGATAAAATAATGACTATGCAAATTTGTAAAATAACTGATTTAGGCTAAAGAGGATTTGTATTTTGCAGGAACAGCTGCTGAAACAAAGCAACAAAATTATTGTTGCTTATTTTCTCACCTTTTGCTTCACAAAGTCCACCGTCTGGTTGGTGTGCATCAGGCTGTACGTTTTAAAGACTCTGTTGATGAGACTTCCATCCTACAACACAAGAACCAGCTCCTCAGTATATTTGGTAACACCACCTATTGTAGCAACGGGGATTAAAGAAATTTCCTTTTTGACGCAATCATCTTTTTTATAAATTAATATAACACTGTTTTCTCATGCAAATGAAAACACCTGCTTCAACAGCAAAAATCCTCAATTCTAGCAGAAATCTTAAACTGCTCATTTATATGACAAATAAGATATTTTTCAACCCAGAAAAAGAATGACAATATTATTTTGATCCATTAAGAGGTATTTCAGTCTTGAAAGAAAAATGTTTAACCGGAGTTAGTGAAATAATTCTGTGCTGGAAAAATATGTTCTTCCTCTGCATAGCTAATGATATAGAAGAATATATAATTACAATCGTTAAATATAAGTTTTCACTATTGCAGCATTAAAAAATATTAAGGCTGAAGAGATACTTGAACCTACCACAAAGTTCCTGTAATCTTCTTTCTCCTTGGAGGGGTCCAGATTTGGCCGATATGCCAGGGATGGATCTGGTCCCTGCATTTAATAATAAAACAGACACATTTAGCCCATAATTATTTCAGAAAGGATGCATAAAAACATAAAAGTAACACTTACTATGTTGATAACCCTCATGGTTGATGGCTGAACAGTAATCTCAGCAGGTGTCTTCTGGTGTGTTGGTCTTCTTGTGATGACTACCTGCCCTCCTGCTCATATATATCCTCCTGGATCCAACTCAAAAGTGTCTGACCTATTTTTTTTTTTCCAAATCCACATGAAGTCTACACTCATGTCCGGTCACAATTTAACCAACCCTTACCTAACGGGGTACCCTGTGCATTGAACGTTGGCCTTGTTTGTCTGTTCAACACGGCGTCCATTACAGGAAGACTTTTTCAGGAATCAGCAGAGAACATGTTTGGACACATGTAGAATGAATCAGCAATTTTTGGCTGCACATCTTATTTTGTTTTGATGATAATTGGTAAAATATACATATTTCTGCTTATTGAATAGTTTTTCTGTTTAATAATTAATTTATATTGAGCCTGTTTTCCAGGATCTGTTGTGTCTGCAATCAAATAGCAAACAAAGTCACTCAAAAAAAATACACCCCTGTTTTCTTTGCTAAGTTTAATTTCGGGGTATTGATCCAATTACGCACACAGCGGCCCCTGACGACATTTCTCTGTATCAGATGTCCAAGTTATGGTGGTCAGCTGTTTTAAAAGCAATATGCACACAGATAAAATGGACCAAAGAGTTCAAACAGGTTTAAGTCAATGAACTATAGTGTTTGTTCCTCACAGTTAAGGCCCCTAAACATCCTGTTTGGCTTCAGTCCACGTTGTTCAGCAGGTGTCTCCTCAACACTTTTAAAATAATGCTTAAACAGGCATAAAGTACTTAGTGAATAAAAGGAATGATATGGATATGATCATATATACCTTACAGTTGTTTACTTCTCTCTTAGGAGTCAAATCAGGTATGTAAATAGAATTAACAAATATTTGTAGTTTGGTATCATTTTGTGTGTCACGGTGGACTGGAGGCTGTTCCTGAGGAGGGCAGGGTACACAACGGCAGGTCACAAGTTCAGCACAGGGTGAAACTACAAACATCAATGCTCTAGAGGAAAAGGAATTCAAATTCAACAAAAACGAAATCATTTAAAAATGTATTGATCCCCAAGGGAACATGTTACATGGAGTAACTCATGTTTTCTTTTTTTTTTCAATGAGTTGTTGTAGAAGTGGATAGCTGTAGGCTTAAAGGATCTTCTGTAGCAGTCTGTCTTGCACCGGATCTGGAGAAGCCTCTGACTAAAAGCATTGTTGTTTAAAGGCTGGTTCATATGGAAAATACTCTAAATTTAATATTCACATCCAACTTTTAATTCAGGAGGGAATAAGTGGAAGCTTTGCACAGATGTGACTCATTAACATTGAGAAAATAGAGGAATCACTTTTTTCTCTCTCACTGCCTGGAGCTACTGCATCTCCCTGCTTTGGAGAACACAGGGAACCCAGAGAGATAGGTACTATCACTTATTTTCATTAAAGTCTGCAACAACATGGGAAACCGTTGCTAAATATGTGGCTAGTAGCCTGAAAATATTATAGCGGATCAATCAGAGCACTCTCACCTTTCTTTGAATGTGAATAAGAAAAAAAACATTCTTCTGGCTTTTAATGTAGGAGTGTAACCCCTTTATATACATTCATGCTATTTTTTAATTGTTTTATGGAGGAAAGAAGTAGCTTGGATGCAGCCTCTTCCAGTCAACTCCCAGATCAGCTACTCTGATTTTAAACTGCACTGCAGCTTTTGAGCTGCAACAGTTCAAATTTTAATCTCCAGCATCGTATTTAAAGGCGCTTGACCTAGTGGACGCCACATACCACAGGAAATTGGGCCAAGACAATGTTGGGTTGCACATGATGAGCTACAAGCACCATTAAACTTTTAAAACATATCGCAACCTTTTGCTATTTCTGTTTAATAATAGCAGAGGGTTCTACTGAGCAACGCCACCCAATCTGTAGAAATTAGCACAATTATCGTGAATCCAACTTAAAAGTCTTCTAAAAAGGTTGGTTTTCCATAATGGTCTTCATTTAATGGTCATTTCTTTTAAACCTATGCATTTACACATTTTTCCTATTCTTTTATTATTTTTATTCAGCTTGAATTGAATTCATGTTATATTTAGATTTAGGGTTTATTTTATGTCAGCTGTTTGTTTATATGTAGCACTTTATCAACCTAGCAAACTCAGCTTAAGTGAAAAGTACTTCTTAGCAATAAAACGTTTTCTGATTCAGATTCTTCTGATTCACACAAACAAACCAGCAAAGCTATGTTTCTTGTCTTGCAAAAAAAAACTAAAAAAAACTTAAAAGTAATAACATAATTATTTACCAGTTAGAAAAAAAAAATCCTCATCAAGTTTTAAGACACTACTAATGAGTTAACACCCATCAAACAACTGGTAAGAATGAAGTACATAATCAGGAGAACTTCCTTTAATTAAAAGGTGTTTCTTCCTTTAAGCTGTGGGACTTTTAGGCATTTGAGGAAATCTAGTCAGATAATTTCATAAACTATTTAAAAACCGTCATCTCAGTCTGAACGTTAATTCTGCCATTTTAACACATGAATGTACTTTTTTTTTAATCTAAATTGCTCCATTCATTCCCTGGATGTGTGTTTTGAGTTGTTGTCCTGAAGGGAGAATTTCTGTCCCAATCTAAAGTCTTTGCAACTTCTAATAGTTTTTCTTGCAGGATTTTTCTGTGTTTTTTTTCCATCTATCATCTTATCAAACCTGACCTGCCTCTCTGTCCCGCTGGGCATCTCCACAGAATGAGGCATTCATTCATTGTGGGGAAAAACTGTTTATTTTTATGTGACATTAAACATTGTTTATGTAGATCAAAAGTTCTGACTTTGCTTCATAGCTTTGGGTAATAAGTGAACTAATAGGATTTTAGTAGACTTTGTCTAAAAGGTGATAAAAAAAAACACCTCGCTTTAAAAGTCTTCACTCTAAACTCTCATGCTGATTGTTTCTTATGCGGACATTTTTAGTTGTTGAGAAGTTTTTGAATGCCAATGTTTCCTTTCCATTATCTAAAGGTGGAGTCTACAGGAGCTCAAGGTCGGTTCTTCCTTCACCATCTTTGAATTTTAAAATGATGAGGTGATATATTAAAACATAACATGCTTATTTGTTGGTTGATAAAGATAAAAATTATAAGATTTAATTAGGGAGCTTTGCAAAATGTAAAATTGGAAAGGGACATCTTTGCAGAAAAAAAAAAGTCCATTGGTTTATTAAGAAAACAATCAGAACAAACCTTACAAAGTGCATTAATGCATCTCTCTCACATTTTAGTACAAAACTGATCTAATACTAAAGTGAATAAACTCATATTAATGAGTAATTAATAAAACAAATAATAAGCAGCCTCATTTAGGCTGATTTTGAAAAGAAAACTATAAAACCTTTAAACTATTGCATGTAAAAAAAAAGACAAATCTGCACACTGTTACAGTTTCCAAATCCATAATTCTCAGCTGAAATGTAAGAAATGCTTTAATCTTAGTTAAGAAGTGTGCAGACAGACCATGCAGTAGCATTAACAATTATTTTGGCGGATTGAGCTGTGAGCATTTGGGTGAAGGCGCAGTTCAATCTGTGGTTGTCCTCTGTTCTCTGTAGCTTCACCATTGAAAGCAACTTATTTACTCGTAGAAATTTATGTGCTTTTTGGAGATTAGTGGCATCAGTTAAGTTCAGACAGCAGCAACAACACTGATGCTGAAAGGAGACATTAGTTAGCCAACTTTAACGAATACAATCAACAGTCAAAATGCATGCTTTATCCAAAGACTTGTAGGATTTTTGCTTTGTTGCACTATTCTATTATTTATATAGAAAAAGAAAACATTGTTGACAAAGTGTTGATGTTAACTAATTACACTGTAGTGCTCATGGTGCTACTGGCTCTTAATATAGTTAATAAATGTGAATAACTTATAAAATATGTTAGCTCAGTCTGTTAGAGTTAAACTAACATGGCATTGTCACAAACGCATTTCAAGCAGTAAAATCACATCTTTAAACCAATGAAATACATTAACAACATAAAATAAAAACAAATGCATAAAGATGTTTTTTTTTTCCTTTTTGTAAAACAGGAAAAAAGATATTTGATTTTGGAACACATGCTGCTGCCCCCGCGACCCGACCCCGGATAAGCAGAGGAAGATGGATGGATGGAACACATCCTTTGTTTAAATTGTTTTACACACATTAAAACAGGTTGAATGTGTTGTAGTAGGGTGGATACCATATAAGAAGGAGGTCATCAAATCTCTGGCTGCATGCCTTTGCTCTTTTTCCTCTTTCTATTGGCAGCTATTGCCTCAGTAATCTAAAGTAGGTTCAATACATAGACCAAAACAAAGTGTGTTTATGTTTGGTGAAGCACAGCTGGGCCTAAGCAAGGAATATTTCATACACCTGGTGATGCCTGTATTTGTTGGCTTTTATGTCAGCTTTCTTCCCAGTAAGCCACGGGCAGTAATTTTAAAATATAACAGCGCATTTTTGTTTGCATTCTATCATTCACAACATCGGTGCTTCTGGTGTTGATGAGAGCCATATGTCAGCAACAAAACATTGTTGGCATCTTCAGCACACCAAATACAGACTAATGAAGCCCTTAACTGATGATATGTTGAAACCGTAGCTGATTAACAGCTTTATGCTTTTAGGAGACTGAATAGCCAAAAGTGCATTAACACGGAAAATAGTATTACAATTTTTCATAAAGTGCTTCTAAGAGCTTTATTAACCATCAGATTTTTCCTGTTCAATGTGTTTATTGTAAATCCTAGGAGTTCTGCCATTAAAACTCATTTTCAGTGGGCTGTGTGATCATTTCCTTTTGAGGGCCTCATGCATGAAAAGCCCACAGCTTTCATAATCAAAGTTGTTGGTATGGAGATAACTTGAAACTTGTCACACAAACAAAAAATTCAGATTCAAATTGGTATAAATTACAGTAATTTTCCTTAGCATGTGTTTCCTGCACCAGCATCATGTGTTTGCTGCATGTTTTCACTCTATTTTCTGTGATTACAGCATATCTTCTTTGCATCGCTGTCCTTTTGTCTGTGTTTTTGTGTGTTAGTCAAATTTTGTGTCATGCATTTGCATGATATTTGCAGCCCTGTGCCACTGTACATGAGACTTTTGACTTTTTTTTGTTTTGACATTAAACTATTTGTCAACCGCTTTTGTTTTTTTTGTTTTTTCTCTTTACAAATGCTGCAACATTTAAAAATTCAAAAAAATTTCAGCAATTGCAGTGCTATTAAAAATACATAAAAATTACCTCCTTAACTATAAAAAAACAACGACAAAAAAAACACCAGACATATAGGGTTAACATATTAGTTTATCTCCAATCTAACATCACTACTGTTTTTTTTTTTGTTTTTTTTTTTATCTCTGGTCCAATTGAATTGAAAGATATGAAGATGCTGAATGTTCCAGTACAATATTAGCCGTAGCTGTGGGGGCTGCGGGGGTCAATCGGTGAGGAGTCCTCCCTCCCGTTCTGTCCAATAAGCTGGTAGAGACGGTGGCTGAGATTCTGCACCTGACAGGTACCAAGGTAGCACCCTACCCTCATCAGGTGGCCATAACTTCTTGCACCGCCACTGCTGGCATGACGACGACCCCGTGACCTTCGCTGCCACACCGGCACAACCTGCAATGCATTTCTGATTCCATGAACTGACATGTCAGACAGCTGGGATGTTGGATCCCCTTGTGATGGGACCTTCCAGACATTTCTTGTGTCTTTCTGAGGGATTTGGTTACTGAGGGCAGCAGAGAGATCGGTCCGTGTAGGTGGGGAGTAGTGGGAAGGTGACTCTTTATTGATTTTGGATACACTGGAGAAAATAAAACAGAAAAGAAGGTTAGGATGTGTAGTTATTTTACTAATTAATAACAAAGTGTAGTCATTGCTTTTCCCATTGATTTATGAAAAACTGAAATGACTATATTATTCTAGTGCTAAAGGAAACATATACATAATGACAGCACCAACATAAATGATTTATAATCAAACATTTCTAACATAATCTCAGTCTATGAAACTGTCCATCACAAAAAAGGGCACCACCATATCTGGAACATGAGTTTTTAAAAACAGGGGGAAAATGTATTATTTTCTTTACAAAAATGTATTGGTTGAGAATATATGCTACATAAACCACATAGTCCTTTTACTTAGAACTTATTGCAACTAGATATATAATAAGGATTGTTACACTAGTAATGATAAAGATTCTCTGGAAAGTCCAAGAAAGTTAAAAAAACAATTCACTGGACTTTGTTTCCAAGTTTGAAGACGTTTCGCTTCCCGTCCAGGAACCTTTTCAATTCAAAATGTCAGAAATAGCGTTGAGTTCGAAGCTTTATAGAGTAGCCCAAAAACTTGTTTTGGCTTAGAAAACATGCAAATCGAACCAGAAGAACGGGTCCGCCCCTCAGTATAGGAGAGTCGTTTGGGTTCTTTGGTAGCCTGAAATACCAAATACTGGTCTATGCCTCTGAAAGGGGGTCATTAGGGGCATTGTTGGCCTGGCTGACCAGTCGAGATGTTTTGATCGCCTGCATGGGGATGGGGGTTGAGATAATAGCGGGACTTTTTAAACGTTTTTGGAATTACTATGACCTGGATGACTGAGAATCTTCACAAGCATTCTCTGTAAGGGAAGTGTAACTGTCCAGGGGATAGTTAAGAGTTAAAAATTCTGTTTATGGTTATGATAGTTCCATAATTTATGAATATTTCTTTTAATTGATTTTGGAAAGTTCATTTACTGTTTTTTAGTTGTATGTGAATAAAGGTTACATGACTTGTTCAGTTAGTGGATTTGAACTGAATTACAGGTAATCCAATATGGCTGCAGAAAAACATGCCAGAATTGCAGAAGCATTACTGATCCACTCAAGAGGAAAAGACTAATCTGTTCTGGTTGAAGGGCACACATGGTTTGTTTTGATTATTTGAATGTTTCATGTTGATATTTTAGCATGTAGGATCCATCTCCGGTTTAATCTAGTTTTGACCAATTTTCTTTGAAATCTGTGCAGTCAGAGACATTAACTTTGTGAACGTGCTATTGAAATGTTTTTATATTCTGCATTTTTGTAGTTACTCTTACTGAGTAGTTACAGTAAGATTTGTGAAAGAAATGGATGAAGAGATCAGATTAAACTCAACCTTATTTAAAGAGCCCTTTAAAACAACCACAGCCGCCACAAAGTGCTGTACATACCAAGGAAAGTTTAACATGTTTAAAAACAACATAAAAGTTTAAAGGTATAGTGGAGGATGTTCTTTTTTCTGAGTCGATCATCAAAATAAGATGTCCTCCTAACTGTCAATCTTTCTGGTGATATATTTACGTAAGGCTGTCCTAAGTGCTCGTCCCCATTTTTCACTTACGGGTGGGAAATCTGACATAGCAGAAAAACTTTCCAAATCTTCTTTGGGAAAGTAAGCTTGTATGAGAGATGCAAACAGTAACTTTTAAACAGAGTGTGCACGAGGAGAAATGGCTCATCGATGCTCTCCAATGCGTTTAATAGACATTCCCTCTCGCCTGCACATTTTTTATATAGTGGAGAGGGCGGGTCTTTTCAAAAAATTGTAAAAATCCACCAGTATACCTTTAAAACAATAAAAAAAATATTGCAGACATTTTTCTATGAACAGGCTGCTGTTTCTTTTTTTTTCTATTCCATTCTATTCTATTGTATTCTGCCATTTTTGCTAATGAAGCAAAAACTCTACATATTAGTGGTGAAAGTATGAATGCTAATATTGCAAGACTGGATTTTATTGTTTTCTTCAAGCAGTGAAAAAAGGATTAAAACCTGATTCTGATAAATACAAATCTTCTCTGACAGAAATAGTTGAACAGATGATATGTAAAGAAATAAAATAAAAAGAATCATTGAAGTGTTTTAGACTTGCCAACAGGGTAATCTGTTTGTGATGTCTGTGGCTTTGTCCATTGAAACCATTTTCAGTGCTCACATACAGCCACAAAGTGATGGTTTGTTTCATTTACAGCTTCTCGGTTAATAATTGACATTTCCTAGAGTCCCTAATATAGACCCTTAAGCCCTGTGGTTTGCTCTTCTTTCCCAGCCAGACTGGAGTGGTTCAAAACGACAGGGCTGAGAAGCAGCTGACGCTTGAGTTTGCTCTGGCTCTACCACAGCTTAAACAAAATATCAATTGGAGTTAATCAACAACGCTGTGTGCACTGATATATCTCAGGGGAGCAGAGAGGGAGAGAACAGGGAAGTTACAGCCATGAATGGACACTCTGAATATTGCTGAGACGATTCTACATCGTTCCTCATGAGTGTGTTTCAAGCACTCTTATTCTAACCTCCCTGCTGACTTGCAGAGTTTTTGTCTGCAGACATCACAATACACCTTTGTAAGTCGCCCCCCCCCCCCCCCCTTCTTTAGACGTTCAAGAGTTCAAATACAGAGGGTCATATGACCCTTCAGAGATTATGCAACACTTAGTATTCATGATGGGGAAAAAACAAGGACGCAATTTATAATAATGACATGGCAAGGTTACCTCTGTGCTGTTTACAGTTGTTATGAAATACATTGGGTTTGACTCAGGAAAGTGAAATTCATGTAGAATTCATGGCCATGCAAAAGTATTTAAACCCCTTGACCCTTTTCACATTTTTACATGTCAACACATATTTTTCATTAGAATTTAAAGTGACTAATCACATGAAATAGCAGAGAGGCAGGGTTAGGGTTAACCCTAACCCTAACACAGAAATAGATCAGGATCAGACTAGGATCAGACTAGCAGAACACTATAGTAACGCTAGAGAACTCTCAACACCAAAACGCTGAAGAATAATCTGGCACCGATGGCTGGGAACCAGGCAGCTTAAATACAAAACCAGAACAGGTGGATCTGATGAGGGATAAGGAACAGGGTAGAGCTAGACAGGTGAAGGAAATGAACAATCAAGCCAGCCATCAGCGCCAAAATCAAGACACAAATGGCTAAAACCCACTATCGGTGTGTTAAAGAACATTAGCGGGCAAACAGCCTCACATTTTTTTAAAGCAAACTTAACATGTAAAGCATTTTCCCAAGCTTTGAACATCTGAGCAAAAGAGGAAAACTTACAACGTATGATTTTCCTTACATGTCCCAAATATGTGCTACTTTGCCTTTAACCATCTCCAACAACAACAAAAAGTTGTTAAAAAGTTTTAACTTCTGTAGAGTAATTCGAACTTCTGTTTTTTCAGTGTGCCAATGCCAAGATGGTAATGATAACTGAGGAGCAATTCAGGAAGTAAAGATAAAAAAATGAAACCGAGAGGAAATTTTTAATTGGATTAAAAAAAATAAACAAAATGTCATATACACATATACCTCTCCAACTTGGGAGGTGAAGAGTAAATGTGGGTCTGAAAACTCTTGAAAGTTCTTCTATGATTTGCAAGTAAAAAAAAAAAAACAGCAGTTGAAACTGTAGCAACAAAGGCACAACTGCCTCTATTTGTTTTATTCATCCTCAGAACAAAGTGAAATACAACAAAATCTATTAATGTTCATAGGTTTTCCTCTGTTAAACTTTAAAATTTAACAGATAATTGTATGGTATAATTCTAATATCCTAAAAAAATTAAGAAAAATGTAAAACAAATATATATTTTATGTGGTTCACAGCAATTCTTAGAGTATGCATATATTAAAGAATATATAAGGTGAATATATTAAACACCAATGTTTAGTTCTATGGTAAAATCCATTGCTAAAAAACTATTTTTATTTTGTAAAAATAATAAGTATTTATAGAGAAAACACTTGTTTACACAGTTATTTTTAAACAGGAAGATGTGAAATAATAATCAACTTAAGGTTTGTTAAGAAAAGTGGGACAGAATAAATGACATTCTTTATCCTGGGACTAATCCTGAATGGTATTTTGATCACTCCCCCAGCTGGGCATAGGGCGCCCTCACTGCCAACACAAATGCATGTTTCACTGGTGGCTAAAGCATCAAATGTTTTAGGTATTTTCAATGTATACTTAATGGATAAAACTCAAACAATGGCATTACCTAATATGTTATTATTTCTTTATAATGTTAATATATTACTACATGGCATTTGAAAGTAATAACTGTCTCTGAGTTATAAACATACAAAATAATTTTAAGGTTTCACAGACTCATAACAAAGAAATATATACTTGTTTTCCTCCCTAATTAAACTTTCATCCACACATTATTAAATGAACGTATAAAAAGCTGCAGTGAGGTTAAAAAGTGTGTCTGTGGATTGAGGGCGGTATATTTGTTTTGCAGGAGTTATGTAAGCTAAACTAAATAAAGCTGGTTGGAATTTATGATAATACTGGGTTACTTGTAAGTTATGAAAATTAGTTTATTAAATAAAGCTGGATTTATTTTTCAGAAGACATGAAAGACAGGTTTGAGCTCATTGAGATTATTGAGCATCTGCTTTTGATCCTTCGTATTAAATATAATCTCTGCTTAGTCTTATTTTGGGACAGAATTTTCTTAGAACTATACAAAAACAGTCTTGTCAGTTTGTAGGTAGTTTCCTAGAAGTGCAAAATGGTACAGAATTTGAGCATTTATATCAATAAATCAATCAATAATCATAGATAGATCATAGATCATTTTTGAGTGTTCTTAGCTGCTCCCAGTAGCCTTCTGGATTGATGTTTGATGTCTCAGCAGTTATCCATTGGTGCCACTTCTGCAGTGTGGAGGTTTCTTTCCTGAATGCCCTGATGCAATTTAGCCATTGTTTTTTGGCAGCCTTTCAAGTTAGCCTTTTGGATTATGTCATTTCATATGCGTATGTCTAGCTTTAGTCTACATTTTGTTGTGTGTGTATCCTATCTATATAGTACAACTCCTATAATTTAAATGTCTTTATTGTCCCAGAATGGGGAAATTTACTCCCTGCATTTAACCCCTCCCCTTGGGCAGCAGTGGGCTGCCATTGTGTGGCAGCCGGAGAGTAGTGTGGAGTTAAGGGTCTTGCTTAGGAACCCGGAGTGCAGGCTGTGGGGACCGTACTGGGTACTTGCAACCTTCTCAGAGCACAAGGGCACTGTGTGTTCCAGGAATCCACAGAACAGGTTCCGAGTTCCATGCTCCGAGCAAAAAGCAGATGCAGACAGGCAGAATCCAGCAGGAGTCCACAGATTAGTTAATTAGAGACACTAATTCACTAACTCCTGCTGGAATCTGCCTGTCTGCATCTGCTTGTTGCTCGATGCATGGAACTCTGAACCTGCCTCCATGCTCTGTGGATTCCTGGAACCCTGGATCTGTCTGTTCCTGTGCGGATCGGAACCCCCGACTGGACGGCGGACTCCTGGATTCCAGAACTGAGCCTGTGTGATCAGTTTCCCTGACCTGGATCGGATCCCTGCCTGGTCACTGAGGTTGCTGCATCGGGGACATCCTGGGCGGCTCTGCGCTGCAGCTCATTTGGCAGTCCATCGGCTGGATCCTGACTTCCTCGGAGAGGATGGACTGAACTCTTTAACAAGGTTAGTGACTCACACAGATAATCAACTCCCGTCAGATGATCGTGGTTACTAACCAGTGTCAGATTTTGGGTGGGCCTCACTCTGATTGGTTATAGCAGTGAGCCAAGCTGCAAATTTCAGAATTTCAAACCCCAGCTGCCACCTGCTTGTGAAGCTCATGACACACCTTAAATGCTTAATGCTACGTTTACACAGAATGCTATTCAAGCAGCAAAGACGCATCTGCTGCTTCATTTTTTTTGGTTCTACACAGATGTACGGTACCTCAATAGCTTCCTTGATGCTCCTCAGGAGTGTCAATTAAAGTGTGTACAGATGCTTCTAATGCTTCTGCTGCTCCTGTGTTTAAAGGCAGATGTTAACTATATTTGCTATGATAAGTGGGTAAAAAGTATTTTTATGTTTTGAAGTGAAAAATCCTACCTCAAAACATTGTCTGTTCAGTTAGTTCCTCACGATTACGATCCTGCCTTAAAATATTATTTTGCTGTCGGAGCCGCATAGAAGCCAACATACAGATGGTGTATTGTCACTGGGAATCCCCAGCACCAGCTGCCTCAGGCCCGGTCACCTCTTGAAGGTGGAAGTATATGTTAGCATTTTTCAGGTATGCGGTACAAACTGCAAGTTAATTTTACAAGTTAATTTTAGCATAAATAAACTGTTTGGTGGCGTAATCATACATCATATTGCATGAGCAGTCCAGTGTCCATCTCCCTGCCAGCTCCCAGATTAGCTTCTCTGATTGGTTGATGTGCAAAATTTCAATTGTTCCAGCTCCAGAATCTGCTGCTTGTGAAGCGCTTCATGCGCCTTAGATGCATAGAAGCTCACGAGGCGCTGCTTGGATGCATCAAGATGCGCTGCTCCTGCTGCTCGAGGCGAGCTGCAGGACCTTTTGATGCACCTTGTTGCACATTAACATAGACTTTGCATGTAAACTGTCTGTTCCTGCTGCTCGAATCGCATTCGGTGTGAATACAACATGTTTGGATGATGGTATTGATGGCAATTAATTCACCCTGTTGTTATACATTATAAATTGAGCCACCTATGGTAAAAACTGAAAAATGATTAAGTTGCCACTTTTGTGACAAATTGATGTACAGATGAAATTTGAGAGAAAAAGTGAAATACTTAGCATGGCTAACACAGATTAGCCAGAGCAGTGAGTTATCAGCAAAATTTCATAACCAATATTAATGCTGTGCAGTTTTGCCCTCACAAGTAATATGTTCACCAATTAAATGGAGAGAAGGGATACCTGCACATTTAACATATGGCCCGCCAATATGAAATATACAATTAAAAAGAGAGTGCTGATATATGCATAAGCACACCAGAGTAACTGATTAGAAACAAAGCAGAAAAGTCTATCTCTATGCTGCTATAACTGTAAATTTTAAGATACATTATTGTCATATTAGCAGCCATTCACAACTGGTGCAACTTCGGTTACAGACTGGGTTCATAAAAGAACAGTTTCACATCCTACCAGTGGGGGTTGATTTGCTATATCTCCAAGCTACTCTAAGACAACTTGGACTACAACTCTTCTGACTTATGCAAGACTAAACAATATATTATTTCACTTTATGCACTCAAATGAGATACGGATATCACAATTATACCCTCATTGTGGTGTTCCATATTGAATTTCTAAACATCTTTTTTTTCTTAACATCTTTGTCTGCCTTGTCTTTGTCTTTGATATTTGATCTTTATGTTGAACTGTTTTATGTTATTTGTTCAGCACTTTGTGAAATATGATATTGTTGTATTTCATAAATACAACAAATCCAGTTTAAAAAATGAAAAACCAAAGGTAGTGGGAGAAAAAGATTAACTTTGCTTCCTGTGACTGAACAAGAACAAAGATCTTTGAAAGACATGATAAACATTGGTCATAGGAAAACCAGAATCGATATAAATATTTGCTGTTTATATAAACCACATTTACTCTCTGGTCAGACCTTGGGTATTGTAAGAGAAGCGTAAAGACATATGGAAAATATTTTATACTTCACAAGGCTGTTAGCAGGTTTAATACTACAGTTATTGACAACAGCAAGAATCACACAAAAAAATGCTTTTAAAGGTTGTAAAAAAAAAATATATATATTCCTCCTCTTTGTTAAATATAATTTCACTAGGACTCACCTAGAGTTTAAACCAAGCAGTTCGCAGTCATTGAGCTATTATCTTCTCCTTACATTTGATTATGATAGAATCCAATCTGAGACCTTCTGATGCACATCTTTAGGTCCAAAATACATGATCATCAGGTGGAAGTTAAATATTTCTGTCCTTTAAGTTGTTGCATTAGTGAAAATCCATTAAATAAAGTTTTAAAGACAATGAATCAACTGTGATCTGCATTTATAGTGGTGTAAAATAAAAGTATTTGTCACACTACTGATAGAAAACCATGGAATATTATACTAACCATTCACAGAGTTTAAGGGTTTAAAATATTACTAAGAATGAATACATGCATATTAAATGTATGTCTTAAAATAAACTGAACCACCTATTATTATCAAATAAAACCTTATCTATCTTTGTTGATTAATGTGAACCGCTGTCTCACATCAGAAGAAGGCAAAATACTTCCCACCTTCCTTCCCAACTCCTCAAATCTATTTTCACAGGCAAAACTTTGACCCTCCATCAGAATCCTGCTGTTTCATAACAAGGACCTCCTCTTCTCTTTCTCTCATTACTGGCTTCCTGTTCTCTGTTGGCATGATGGAAAAGAGGCAGTGTGATGCAACATCAGTCTTAGTTTGTATAGCTGTTAGACTGTCCTTCTATATCCAAGATTTTCCTTTGATTTCCTTTGAATTCTCATGTCTGCCCTCCACAGTGTCTTTGGTTAGTGCTTATATTGCTGTAATTTCCCTCATTGTTGCTGCCAGGATAAAGCTTGGCCCCTTGGTATTTAAATGTGTTCCTGTCCCAAATCCCTCTAAATCACCAGCACCACCATCTCAACCTCCCGCTGCAGAGATGAATCACCTTGTTCTACTGTTGGACCTTTTTCCCACATCAATGACTGCCACAAAACACAAATAGAGCTAATTTCTCACCATGCTGCTCTAAACTACAATCCTGAGTCCTTAGTGTAGCTAAAAAAGCTTGGTGATTCACCCTATTATTAGTCCAATAAATAAAAAATAAAATGAATGAGCAAATAATCAATAAATAATATTTATAATGTTTTATCATTGTTGTTAGGTTTGAGCAGCAACTATTTGGAAGATGTTTTATTGCTGTTTTCGCATGTTAAAAGTGCACAGTCAGATCTCTTCAGTCCAATTCTATCATAATCAGCTCAATTTTATACAGCACTAAAATACTTCAGCAAAAAAAGATAGTGATTCATCCCTATTAACTTTTCTTAAGAGTCTTTGTTCTCAGAAAGCATAGGGTTACCTGTGTCTGTGAGCTCTCAGATCCCAGGACTGGATCTCCACAGGCTGAAGGCTGAGCAACAGGCACAGCCAGACCAGAGGAAGGCCCCTCATGGCAGCAGAGAGTAGACGAACCTTCCTGGAGGAGGTGGTTCTCAGTAGAGCCAAATACTAGCAAAACTATATCTGATTGCAATTTAAAGTAACAGCGAAAACGGCTTGAGGAATGGCTGCCTAAAAGCAAAACTGCAGCTTAGAAGTCCTGATGAAGAGTCCCAGATTGGTTTTAATAAAGGCCAGGGTCATCCGGCGTGTCTGCTGCATCCTCCGAACACTGACCTGTTATCTGACTTGAGAACTCGGTACTTCATTGGAGTGCTCTTATGAAACAACTGGAGGGTTTCTCATTTATAAACCCACTCTAGAGAAGCCAGAGAGGGAGGAGGGGGGGAGGGAGGCTTATTTTCTTTCCCCCTTAACAACCAAAAACCTATAACCTAATTAAACTCCTCTGGAAGCTCCAGTCTTCCTGTCTGATATTGGTTGGAGCAGAAAACTATTTTTGGTTTATGGCATTGTGTGTGAGTGTGTGTATGTGTGTAGGTTATAATTGCATAGATATGAACAATAGAACCTCTAAAGGTTTTTCCATTTATTTTTTCCCATTAGTCATGGCCAGAAGTATTGAGAAAGACACAGATATTATATTTTCACATGAATTGTTGCCCTCTGGTTTTCATGTGTGTATGTCAGATGTTGCATCACATACAGAAATACAATTGCAGTCATATTCTGAGTAACAAAAGCTTTTAATGACAGTTTGAGTTCATGCAGCAAGTCAATATTTGCAGTGTTGACCCCTCTTCTTCAGGACCTCTACAATTCTCCCTGGCATGCTCTCAATCAACTTCTGGACCAAATCCTGACTGATAGCAGTCCATTCTTGCACAATCAATGCTTGCATTTTGTCAGGATTCCTAGGTTTTCGTTTGTCCAACGGTCTCTTGATGATTGACCACAAGTTCTCAATGGGATTAAGATCAGGGGAGTTTCCAGGCCATGGACCCAAAATCTCTGTTTCGTTCCCTGAGCCAGTTAGATATCACCTTTGCTTTATGGCAAAGTGCTCCATAATGCCAGAAAAGGCATTGTTCATCACCAAACTGCTCTTGGACGTTTGGGAGAAGTTGCTCTCGGAGGACATTCTGGTACCATTCTTTATTCATGGCTGTGTTTTTAGGTAATACTGTGAGAGAGCCGACTCCCTTGGCTGAGAAACAACCCCACACATGAATGGTTTCAGGATGCTTTACAGTTGGCATGAGACAAATCTGGTGGTAGTGCTCTCCTCGTCTTCTCCACCAAGCTGTTTTCCAGATGTCCCAAACAATCGGAAAGGGGATTCATCAGAGAAAATGACTTTACCCCAGTCCTCAGCAGTCCACAACCTGTACCTTTTGCAGAATATCAGTCTGTCCCTGGTGTTTTTCCTGGAGAGAAGTCGCTTCTTTGCTGACCTCCTTGAGACCAGCCTTGCTCCAAGAGTCTCCCCCTCACAGTGCATGCAGATGCACTTACACCTGCCTGCTGCCATTCCTGAGCAAGCTCTGCAATGCTGGTAGCCCGATCCCGCAGCTGAAACACTTTTAAGAGATGGTCCTGGCGCTTGCTGGTCTTTCTTGGGCGCCCTGAAGCCTTTTTGGCAACAATGGAACCTCTCTCCTTGAAGTTCCTGATGATGCAATAGATTGTTGACTGAGGTGAAATCTTTCTAGCTGTAATGCTCTTTCCTGGCCATTTATGCGCAGTGCAATGATGACTGTACATGTTTCTTTAGAGATAACTATGGTTCAGAGAAGAGAAACAATGGTGCCAAGCACCAGCTTCTTTTTAAAGTGTCCAGTGGTGTCATTCTTACCTAATCCTGACAGATTGATCTCCAGCCCTGTCCTCATCAGCACCCACACCTGTGTTAATGGCGCAATCACTGAAACAATGTTAGCCCGTCCCTTTTAAGGCAGGGCTGCATTGATGTTGAAATGTGTTTTGGGGGATAGAGTTCATTTTTTAGGCAAATATTGACTTTGCAATTAACTGCTGTTACGCTGATCACTCTTTATAAAATTCTGGAGTATATGCAAATCATTTTTGTATATGCAAAAGTAGTAGACTTTGTAAATATTAACATTTGAATCATTCTCAAAACTTTTGGCCATGACTGTAAATGTTTTGCTTTTAAAAAGAAAAGCAAATCCTTTGGTTAAAGGAAATGGTGCATCTATCATTAACAAAGAAATGTAATAAAACCAGCTCCCCATTAATTGCATAATTTACATACATAGGCACGGCTAGCATGGTGCATACTGTGCAAATTTGTCACAGGCATGATCTATTGTTGGTTTATCATATTAAACTCTAAAACATTTTAAACTTTGCTGATTATTTGACTCTATGCGTATTAATCCTTCTAAACATCATGCTACCTTCATTTCTTAATTGCACTATTTTTTCATGTATTTCTGTTTAACAGTTTTTTCAGATAGCCCAGCTATGAGTCAGCAAACACCCTTATAGCTTAAAACATATTTGCTTTGTTTTTCTAGATTAGAATTTGTAAATTGTAAACAAAAAACAAGAAAAATGAACTAAAAAAAATAACCAAAAACCTTTTTTTTTTAAATCCAACAAATTCCCCCCAAAACTAAATTATTGAATAAAATACAGCAGTGTCATGATTGTGCCCTTTGTGAACTTCTGTTTAAGTTTTTTTTTAAGTTCAAAGTTACACTTTGAATTTATGTTTTTTTGTGTTTTCTTGATCATTGGTGTCTTTTCCATTTTGTGTTATATTAAGACATGTTTTAATTTTTAAGTTACTTTCTGTTGCCCCCTTGCGTCAGTCTTCCTTCTCTTAGCTCCTTCTAGTTACTTCTGTCTACACCTGCTCCCTATCAGCTAATTAGTCCTCCCATTGTTTCTGTCTCCCATATATACTCCTCCCTTTTCAGTTATTTTTTGCTGGATTCTCATCATTCTTTTGGTTTATTCCTCCCTCGTGTGTCCTAGCTCTTTTGGTTCTTGAGGTCTCCTTGTCAATCAGTTCTGGACTTTGTATTTTAATGTTTTTTTTTATTAAATCTGCAAGAAACCACCTCAACTTTTGTCTTTGGATTTGAGTCTTCTAAAAACCTCCACATATCAATGCACTTTTTTGCACCATGTTTTTTTTTCTCCAACTCTGTTTACATTTGATCACTGCTTCACTTTAAGGAATGGAAATGTCATGAAAGCTGTACTAAACAAAATTTCGTTTTGTGTACACTCTGTGTATACATGTTGAAACATGTTTAAACATGTTGAAACATGTTTAAACATGTTAAATCAGGTTACACAATAAAAGTAAGATATTTATTAGTTCAGATGCCTTTTTACGATGTTTTACCTCAGAGCCACAGACTTATTATAAGGTCAGCTGCAGTGACTGACATTTATTCATCTTCCTCTGTCTTTTTGCATTCATAAAAAATTAGTTTCAAAACCATTCATTAATTTTGCAGTGCCTCACCTAAAACATGATCAATGCTTTTTTCTGCTTTGTACCTCCCTTCTTTTAAGCAACAGCTTAAGAGAAGTGAGGTTCAGCAGCAGCATTAGGATTTAGTTTGGTAAGACCAGCACTCAGCTGATGATGTTTTAAGATGATCTGTGTGTTACTCACATGCAGCTAATCTGAGCACTCACATGGATCGGTCCCAGAAGGAAAGAAAATAGCCTGTGCTTATATTCACCACAATAACGGAGATCTTAGCTTTAGCATGAGTCTGAGGAGAATGAAAGTAAATGATACATGGATGTTCTGCAGAGGGCCAGTCATCCACTGAAGTGATTCTGTTCTCGGTTTTTATCACAATGAAAGAACTTTTCTTTTCTGTAAAGGAGAACACGGATGAGAAGCTCAAAGTCAGAGTCTAATTAAAGGACCCTTCTGTCCTTGGAGGTGGCTTCAGTTCTTAATTAAATGATTGTGTGATGAGTGTGCTCTCGTTTGTGACTCAGCAGTTTGTGGTATTAAAGTTCAAGCTCAGTTTGCTGCACCTGAAGCCTCGAGTCCAGCAAGTGTGTTAACACGTCTTTAACCCGTCAAGAGAACAAACCTTGAAGTGTGTGTGATTGTAGGTGTTCATTTCCAGACTATGCATGCTTTTCCTGGCTCCACTATTAAATCCTTTGAAGGTGAAACATGGTGCAAGGTCTCTGTTTCGGTATTTGTGTCTGCTGGACACCTCAGACTGAAATCAGAGAACAATTGTTAAGATGTCTTTTCTCTCTCTCCATTTTTTACATTGACATTCTCACTTTAGTTTTTTTGTATTTTACTCTCTCATGAAAAATAGTGCCAGCAACATTTATTGGATCCTCCGGTAAAGATGTGAAAAAAAAAATAAGACAAATAGTATTGTATAATGATGAAGTCACTGGTAATATTGCAGCCAATTCATTTTCATCCATATCCAATAAATATCCTTAAACTTAAATATGAGAACAATAAGTGATATGTTTTTTTATTGGTAAATTAAAAAATACTGGAAACTCTACCTGACTTTTTTAAGTTACTGTCAACTATATGAATTATACAAAAATATAGTTGTAATTCAACTGTTAAACATAGCCTAAATAGGTCTTAAAAACTGCAAAATGCATGATAGAAAATATAGTTTCTTAAACAAATCTACGTGACACTTCTGATGCCATCTGTGGTCTATGCTGTATATGCATCCACCATTACTTTACATTACAACCAGAGGCAGTTTCTTTAACCCTTTATAGGGCAAGGTACTGTTTTTGATCACTTGCATACCCGTTACAAATGGGGTGCATACTCCTTACAAATTGAGTCCCCCCTGTCCCTCAGTGAGGTCCAGAAGCACAAGATCTATATCCAGCCATTCAGCAAGGATACTGCTACATGGCTGTATATCTTATTTTGGCATTTGACCAATTAGATGAGAAATATATTACCTCCTGTAAATTAAGCTTAAAAAAGTAAAAAAGTCAAGAAAAAAAAGGTAAAAAGCTAATTGAAAAGTAAGGGTAAAATTGAATAAGCCTAGTTAACAATTATATTTAGGTTTATAAACTAAAAAATGTAAGTGCCAGTATCAGCATTAATGCCTCTAAGGTTATGTTTTACCAAAAAAAAATTGTTTCTTTGACGTTTCATGAGTGTTTTTCATGAATTTCTTATAGAAACACTTTGTTATTTTTCTTAATATGTTCAAGCAAGTTGATGTTTGTTGTTATTAATTGAAATTGACATTGGCTTAAAATTTTGATTTTCAAATTATTTCACTGAGTGTCCTATAAAGGGTTAAAATTGATGGCAAGGTCTAGAAATATTTTGAAATTTAAAGGTATAGAGGAAGATTTCTTTTGCCAGGTGGATCATTAAAATATTCGTCCTTCTAATTGTCAGTCATTCTGGCGATATGTTTACGTAAGGCTCTCCTACATACTTGTGACATTTTCACATACCGGTGGTGAGCCTGACATAATGGAAAAATTGCAAATCTTGTTTGGGAAAGTAAGCTTGTATGAGCGATGCAAACAGCAACTTTTAAATGAGGAGAAATAGACTTGTGCATGCTCTCACACAGGTTTAATAGTCAGATTCACACAGCCATCTAATAGGCGTTCCCTCTCGGGAGCAGGTACAGGGTTGTGCATGTGCATTTTTTTTTTAAGTGGAGAGGGAGGGTCTTTTTAAAATTTTGCAAAGATCCTCCACTACACCTTTAAATGTGTTCTTTGCAGTTAAATGATCCTTAGAGAGTAGTAAGCTGCCACAGTACAAAGGAACATAGGAAGGAATCAGGGGTTTATGGGTTTGAAGCAAAAACCTTTGCAGCCTCTCTGTTACACAACCACCCAGTTCTCTAACCACTGGCCAATTTGGCTGCCATCATCCTGTTGAGAAAATGTTAAATCCAACAACCTATTTTCTATCTGTTCCTTCAAATTCCTGAAAATTTTTTTCTGTGCTGTATTCCTGCAGGATGTCGTTGCCCCTCCACAGCATGAAGTAGCTAGTAGCTCCTGCTGAAAAAAGTATAAGAGAAGGCTAATGGCAGCTGGGATGGAACCATTTTTGTTTCTTTTACTTACAGCATGGCAATAGGAAGAGGCATGGTGCTTTTTTAGGCATCTGAGAATCTGATAACTTCAAAATAACATACTTTAAATGATAACACTGTAAAATGTATTTTAAACATTTATGCTTCAATGTTAGACTTTTTGTTGTAAGCCTGAGTTACCAGTTGTATTTATGTTCACTTTGTTTAAAAAAAAAAAATACTATTTATATTTATACACTTTCATTCTATCAGTAATTGTGACTCCCCTTCTTACCATTAACAGATTTGTTCCTTCTTATTTATCTGCATGATAATACACTGTAGTACTAAAAACTTATCTTTTTCAGGGTCTGATGGGAACTATTCACTGAGAAGGTAAATAATTGACCTGGATTTGCTGAACAGAACACATGGCTGATTGAAATGTAAACAGAACAGGCTGATATTGATTACACAATACTTGTATTTAACATAGAGTTATTATGTATGCATTACAACAGCATCACATGTCATTAATCGTATTTTACAGCGGGCATGAGGTGCTTTTCCATATATCCAACCTGTGTTTAACTGCAGAATCAAATGGATCCCTCCTCTGAGCAAACAACACAGCTCCAAATAAAGTTCCTGCTGTGGCTAAGGAGCTCTACAGCATTACATTTATGATGCTAGAACATAAGAAGTTTTTTTTTTTTTTTCTGGGATTACTGCCTGATATGGAGACTAAACAATAATGCATCTATTATCAGAAGTACTTAACCTATAGTTTGTATTTCACTAGCATCACCATCCAGCTTGGTTTTCACAGCTAAAAGAAATTGGCCTCTGTGCCACCTTATACTTATATCGCAGGGAAACTGATTTAAAGTTCCAACAGTTAAAATATAAAAGTAAAAAAAAGAGTTTATGTTCAAGGAACATTTGACCAACTTATCTTTGTGAAAATGTTTATTTTTGAAAAAAAAAATAATAATAATAATAAGTGACACATCCTTAAAAGGTTGGACTGCTATAATAAAAACCTAAATTCATCCTAAGCATCTTAGGATGAATTTTACCATGGAAGCCAAGAAATAGACCATAAGCGTAAAGCATATATAACCTTGTTAATATCAGACTGTGATATAAACTCCAGAGTTCAGCAACAATTATGTCCTGTCTGTCAAAGATACTGGATACAAGCGAGAAATGTTGAACGAGTGCAAAGTGCAGCCGAAATAACTAGAAAAAAAAGAAACAAATTCCCAGTGAAAGCAAAATGATGCGTCAGGTTCTCAGAAAGCAAGTTTAAGCATCAGAACTGATCGATCTGATGTTTCAATGATTAAGGTTGGCTGGGGGTCACAGCTGCAGGGGTTTTGTCTCCCTCCTGTGGTGATATAATGAATTGCAGGGTGATGCAGTCTTCTATTCCTACAGGCACAGTCATACTTATATAAATGTTTATATTGTGAATAATTACTATTGCAGCAACACATTATCAGTGGGGTAAACCTAGCCTCACAACTGTGTTTTATTGAAAAACGTGTGTTAATATCTGAGGAAAACAGATCAAATTTTATTCATTTAAAATTACAGCCGTTAAAAAGATGAATAAAATAGATTATTGTGCAACATAATCGTAAATTCAGTGCTAAAATTTAAATGCATTAGATTTGGTTAGATTTTGGCTTTGCTAGATAAATTAATACCATTAATATTTAAATTCCCCCCTGGAGCTTTAGATAGTGTTCTTTTAAACTATACAACTCTTAAGATGACTATCAGTCAATGAAACTGCTTGCTATAAGTCATAATTTTTTATTTAAAAAGGAAAAAATACAGCTGCTGCAACATATTTTAAATTAAATTGTATAAATGAGTCAAAGTAATAACTTAAATTCATTTTTGCAAATAGGAAGCATGAATTAAATAATTTGCCAAACGATTTGGTTTTCTATTTATTTTGCATTTTACTACTAAAGAATGGTTTCATTTATTTTTGATTTTCTCATATATGACTATTTTTATATTTAATTACTTATTAAGTACTTTGGCCCTCCATTTAAAATACACTAGCTACATTATATAAAAAGTCTGGAGGTCAAGTGAATTTTTTTAATCAGTCAGGGTCCAGGTGAGCCTGTGTGAACAGACGGATCAAACGACGACTGATGCAAGGATGAGTTGTGGTATGTTACTGATAACTCTTGGAATATATTTTCACGTGTGCATTTAGTATGTTTAATCAGCCATGAGATAAAGTGGATCCAGTACCAAGAACTGACATCACAACAAAGGAATATTCAGGGAAAACCCTCTAAGGATTTCAATTAAGGGAATATTCCTTGAAGAGTCCCTAAAGATCATTGGCTGCTGCAATGTGTGTTTTTTTTTATTTTGGGGACTTACAACCATCTTACAGTTTGCTTGATTCCCTAATTAAATTGTAAATATGTTTAAAATAAATATATATATGAAATAGTATGTGTGAAAAGCATAGAAGGAAGCTGTAAAAACATAGCAGTAAGAAACTTTAAGTTTCACCTGGTTAAAAATGATCAAATGTAAAAAATAAACATAATAAAAACAGATCCCACTGTGTCATACTTTAACAAACTAAGGAGAAGAAAAGATGGAAGACTGTGAAAAACTTTTTTACAGTTACAGAAATTAAAACAATTTTACAAGATAATAGAATCATGGTAAAAAGTTGGTTTACATGTCTTTACTTTTTACAGAGCCTTTTTTTCCCCCTAAGTCATATTCTGATATTTCTAAACTGATTCTCATTGGATCAGGCATTGGTTTTATTCCAGACATTCATGTCCAATTTAGGTGAACTTAGGAACATAGTCTCAGTTTCCATCTCTCTTTATATTAATCAAACTCAGCATCAACTGGACATTTTCTTCTTTTTTAACCATCGTAACTTTGATAACTGCAGTTCCTCAAATGTTTTGTTTGCTTTCAAAACAATGATATTTGTTGTCAAATCATGCAAGGAATAAATATCTCACCTGTGGACAAAACATATGAGCTACCTTTAGTTTGATTGAAATGTCTCAATAACGTTAGGATGAAGTGGCCGCTGCACAGCTACTATTTTGCATGGTTTTAATGCAAAAATTCAACAATGGAAATAAAAACAAAAATACAGAAAGTGAGCAAAGGAGAATGTGATTTCCAGACTTTACTAATGGCAGCAGCTTCTGCAGTTGTTCACTTTAAAGGCTGCACCGGGCTTTGGTTAGAAGTCCAGAATTCCACATAGAAATGACATTAAATAAAAAACATTCAGTCTTTCAACATGTAATGACTGTTTGTCACAAATCTTCATACACCTATGAACTCGTACAGTAACTGCATTCACACAATAATATTGCAGGACCTTTACAATAAAATAAGGCACAGTTATACTAAAAACAAACATGCAATAAAGGCGTTATGATAAAAATGAAAATAACTGAATAACTGAGCTTACAATTCTGAGTGAATGCTTCCAGATCTTCTTAAATCTCGCATCAGAAAAATATCTAAGCTGCAATATACACTGTACTTATGCCAAGAACAGTCAGATATTATAGACTATACCAATAAATAAGCAAGATTAGGGAAATAGGAGCGTTTCATTTGTGCTGCTCCAGAGCCGTGATGAGGTCCTGCAGAGGCTTTGTGTCTTCAGGCTCCAGCAGCGAGTGTTGCTGGCAGAAGAGCATCAGGTGGCAGAAGAGTGTGTTTAGGTGTGGGTGCAAACCTAGAACTAGGACCTCACTGTAGTGAGACCAGTAAATGTGAGCCAGAGTCCTGAACAACAGCAAGAACACCTTCTGGACCAGGAAGATAAATCCATTTGGAAATGCTGCACCTGAGGTGAGGAGAAAATATGAACATTTTGATATATATAAATGGAGAAGAATGTGTGGCAGAACAACCACAATCTATCAGAGAAAATCTACCTGCTTTTGTGGGGAACACATCTTCGTCAGTGAGAAGCTCCTGAATGTACGACATGGCGTAGTCAAAGTAAAGTGGAGCGGAGCATTTCAGCTTCCTGCCGTGGTCATCAGTCCAAAAGTAGACCCTGGAAACAGGAAAACGGCCGTCTAAGTGAGAAAATGTTGACTCTGTGCTTAACTGCTAAGATTTACTGCAGTAAATCCAAAGTACTAAAAAAAAGTGTTTTTATTCTATTCATTTATTATTTGAATGGCTATTTTAGCATTTAGCTACTCAAAGCAATGACATTATTTTTCTTCATGCACTGACAAAGATTTAAAATAAGTAAGATCCTATGGCTCACTGGGACAGTTGCATGTTGTCTTTATGTTATGTATTCTTAATTACCAAAAGCCAATGAAGCCATATATAAAAAGGACTTGAAGCACAAAAATGCAAAATATGGGAGATAACTAGTCTTTCTGCTCCAGTGGCAAACCACTTTTCTTGTAGTTCTAGAAACATTTTCCTAAAAATGAAGCAACACTACATTTCATAGAGCGCTTAAAAAGAAACATAAGGGTTAAGGTGCTAGTAGTGTGGTTTACTGTAGCAGCTTGTTAGCAGAGATGGGAAGTAACGAAGTACAAATACTTCGTTACTGTACTCAAGTAGATTTTTCTGATATTTTTACTTTACTACTTGTTTTTATGGCGACTTTTTACTTCTACTCCTCACATTTTTGAACAAATATCTGTACTTTCTACTCCTTACATTTTAAAAAATTGGCTCGTT
>NW_015150752.1:351646-402249 GCF_000732505.1 Cyprinodon variegatus
AGTACTTCCACTTTTACCAGAGTATTTTTTAACACAAGTATCTGTACTTTTACTCAAGTACGGAAAGTGAGTACTTTTGCCATCTCTGCTTGTTAGACTCTGCATGTTTAATCTAAAATGACAGATCTCCAATTCAGTTTGATAAAGACTTTAACATTCAAAGAACTAATTTTTGCATGCATAAAATCCAGTCTTTAAAACTGCACTTATAGTGCAATGATTCATGCTGTTTTTTTTAGGGATGCCAAGTATTATATAAACCTTTAAATGGGAGCAGGGTCTGGGTGGAGTTAGTTGAACAAATGTCAACCCTTATTGGACTATGTGATGGAAGAAAAGAAGACATAAAATGTACCAGATTTCTCAGACTGATGATCAGCAATCACCACATCCACCAAGCTCAACCCCTTCAAGCAATAACCCAGCTTCTTTAGAATGGGTTTGTTCTGTATTTCATCATGCTTTTTATATAACCTAAAGTTGGATCACAAAGAGAAAGTAGTTTCTTTGTGATTAAAGCTTTTAGCGCTCTATAAGAGCTTACAGAACTTGTTTGGAAAAGCCTCTATTCAAATCCTTTGTTTTTATAACTTCTATCAAATAACAAGATGGACATTTTGATTCATATACATTCAGCCTAAACCAGATCATATATTTTTAAACATTATTTAAGGTCACATAAAAACATTCCTTTAAGCTAAATGCTAAAAACAATAGAAAGGAAGGTGCATTCAGGTGCATCAGTGGCAGCCAAGTGAAAGGGAATGAAAGCATGCAGACACACAAACAAAGGTAAACAATATAAGGGATTGTACAGTAGGAGAAGATCCACAACATAATGATAATAAAGCACAGTTAGTAAATCAGGGTGTGGTTTGGTATAGCGATTTAAAAGTACACAAAACATGTTAGTGTACGTTTGCATAAAAATCTATATACTATATATAAGAAATGAAAAAAGTGTCCAAAAGCAGCGGGGAAGTAAAAATAATGTTCTAGAGAGCCGAAAAGTTCTACCCTTTTTTTGTTAAATATATTTTCTATATCTTTAGTAGAATCACCTTTTAAACTGTATGACTTGAATCATTTATTTTATTTTTTATTTTTTTGCATTCTTCAACAAACTTTATCCTTATTTTGCTTTTTACTGGCCCTTGCCTCATGATAAAAGTTATTTTAATTGCACAAACGTTTTCATCTCTGCTCACACATTTTCTGACACATTGAGGTTTTGTCCCAAAACATTATTTTTGTTTTCTTTGAAACCACTTTACAAATTAGGTCCTATACTGAGGTTCACTGTCTATTGGCATCAACCTAGATGATTGATGTTTCTGAATGGACTCTTTAATTATGTGTGAATGTATCCAACATATATATATATAAAAAAAAAGAAAAAAAAACTTATCTGACATAAAACCTTTAACCTGATTTAATGTCAGACGTTGAGAAAAAAAAAGGTCATTCTTATTATACAGGTGTTGTTTAACATCTTATTTCACCCACAATAGTTTATTTTGGGGCTATTCCTTGTAAATAATACTTTGAATTAAAGCAACTTGAGAGTATGATGGGTTAAAATCTCTTGGTTGCAGTACCTGGGTAGAAACTAGTTACGTTTACTCAGCAACATTTACTTACGTTTTTCAGGAAAAAGAAAAAAAGAGCAATAATGTTTTAACCAAAAAAAGTTTCAAGCACACATTAACAGTTTGATTCAACATAAAATGACTTATGTAAAATAATCTGCAGCACTGCTGCAAAGTTTTAGTGTCAGGGGAATATAAAATATAACTAATATAACTTCCAGATGTTTGATCCAGCTGAAATTTTGCACGTAAGTTATTTAAATCTCTATAGATTAAGTAGCAAATTACAGCTCTGAACAATTTGTGGTTTCTAACTTACAGGTGTTTGAACTGATTAAAGTCTGAAATGGAGCCTGTTGAGTGTCTAGCAGACTTTTCAAGAAATTAAAGTAACTTATAGTGATGATGCCCATTATATGACCTTGCAAAATGTTTAACAAGGTTATATTATGGGAGATTATCACTATAAGTTACTTTCATTTGATCAAAAGTATCCCATTAGGTGCGTCCTTTCAAATGCAAAAACACAGATTTGACTCAGTTTGAACAGCTGTAAATCAGAAACCAACATTAGTTTATGCTATTTAATCAATAGAGATTTAAATAACTTCGCATGCAAAATTTCAGGTCGATCAAACACCTGGAAGTGGGACAGGGACATTACTTATTAAACGTGCATATTGTATGCAACCAACTACAATTACTTGTTTTTAACTGCTTTAAGTTATTAAGTTAAGAGCTTATCCTGCTTCATTTAGTTAATTTATCATGCCATTTATTTGACTTAGTTCTTGTATTTTTTTAAATCCCATGATTTGGTATATTACTTCATATTCTTATCAGTCTTAATCATTTTCACACATTACGTCAGATAATTATGATGTAATTAGTACTTGCACTTTTATCATATACTACCATATTTTGGAGGACTATCTTTTACTTCTACTTTAGCATTAACATATGGAAGAAATGCTTCTCTTAATTGAGTATAATTTTAGGCAAGGCCACCAACCTCCACTTGGTTGCAGTGTAATGCTCAGTAACTCACACATTGCCTGGTCCACAAGCGGTTGGACAGGTGCTGGGAGTGCAGAACTCTGACAGGGCGCTGGAGAACAGGTTTACGTGCTTGAAAAAAGCCACAGCTGAAACAGATCAGACATGAATACCAGTGGCTATTTTTTTTTCCAGGTGTCCATAGTGGAGAACAAACATCAGCTGATACTTACTGTTGGAGGCCAGCCACTCCGCTCTGTCCATACCAGGCGGCAGTGACGTGAGCGCAAACATGTTAGCGCTTGTGATTCTCTGGCAGGCGTTTTGCTGCTGCAAATACGGACGTTCCTCCTGGTTATTGTTGTTGATTCCGCTTGGGAAGATGGCACAAAGTTAATGGAGCGAAGGAACAAAAAGAGAAAGGTTGCAGAATTGGGGAATATACAACCAGTGCTGTATTAAAAAGTGGATTAATTATTCGTACTGCAGTTTGGAGATAATATGCTCGTCTGTCTTGCCCCTTTTCCGGCAGGCTCATACATCAGGGAAAAACATAAAAAAATAGTGCAATAACAGCACTACTTCAGCAGTTAATGCAATAAAGCCAGTCGGTTCAGTGCTAAGGTAATTATTGTTAATGATGCTGACTGCTGCAAAGGTCATTGCTGCAGAGCAAATAACAGGGAGGGGTAAAGCTTTACACCATGCATCATTTCCCAGTCCTAAGGTAGAACTACATAATGTGTTGGGAACATTTTCTAGTAAGAGTGTCTGTAGATAATGCTTCATGCAAATGCCAACATATCCTGGAGAGTCTAGCTTGGCAGCGTAATTTGACTATTTAAAGTAGGTCTGACTTCTCTGTTTAGAAAGGTCACTACTTTGTTTAAAAGACGTGCATTTCTTTTTAAAACTCTACATTTTGTGATGTTAGTTTTTTTTATATATATATTTTTTAACCAATAACATTTAAAATGTCTGTCTGAAGCTGGACTGGACACAGATGGTCTACAGATGACAATTTTAGAAGTTTGCCACAGATTTAGAGCGGGATTCGGGTTTGGACTTTGACTGGGACATTTTCACATTCAATAAACTTTGATGAGAGCATTCCACTGTTGCTCTTACTCTGGTTGTTATCCTGATGGAAGGTACAACTCTGTCAAAGTGTCAAGTTTTTTTTTTGTTTTTTTTTTAAAGCTTCTAACAGGTTTGCTTCCAGGATTGCTCTGTATTTAGCAACATCAATCTTCCTGCTCTGATAAGGTTAATAATGTCACTAATTTGGGCTTGGTGTGTTCAGGGGGATGTGCTGTGCTACTGTTCCATTGTACAGTGTTTCCCCAGATACATATTGAACCCTTGAAGCACCTTTATATGTGCAGCACCCTGTGATATTTCTTGCAGCTTTCTTTTACAAAAGGCTCCGTCTTCCCATTCATCCATGCAGGCAAATTTTTTTGCAATGCATGAATTGTAGAAAACTTTAAAACAGATCAGCACCAGAACTGTTTAGCTGTTTCTTTCTTTTTTAAAATAGTTTTGTAGATTATGCTTGATCAGAGTCTGATCATTGAGTTCTCAAAATTCTGATATTTTTAATCTAATCCTGGCTTAAACTGGTAAAAAACTTAATCTCCGACTTCCTTTTTAAGGCTATTTATTTATTTTTTATTTTACAAATGTTTTATTAGAAATATTCTCAGTAATTACACTGAATTATATTCTGTTTATATTACAGAGGATCCTACATGTTTTCTTATAACTACTCCATACTTTTTCTAATCAGCATTTCTGAAAAACCTATTTTTAAAGAGATATTTCTGCTTTGGGCAGGTGTTTAAGTATTGCAATAATCCATGATCTGAAAGGAAGGAACGAAAGAAGGGTAGCAAGAGAAGGTTGTAGGAAACTTGAAAAAAATATGATTAGGAAGGAAAGAAAATCCAGGAGCAGGAGAAAGGACCAAGAACAAAACTAAGGAAAGAAATGAAAAGAGGGAAGACAGAAGGTTAGGAGGAAAACTGATGGATATTAGAATAAACAGGAAGAAAGGACATTAAGAATGAAAGAAACTATGCTATAAAGTAGGTACTAAAGAAGGACACTGTTAGTAATAGCGGGAAACAAGGAAGGTAGTTAAGAAGGACATAAGGAAGGAAGGAAACATGAAAGGAAGAATGAAGAAGGATACAAGGAACGAGGAAAGAAAAGTTCAGACAATGTTTGGAAAAAAATATTTTATTCCTACTTATCTTAAACTTCCCCCATACCTATCCACACCTGAAAGATACAAAAATTAGCACTATGTTTCCTGTATTATATAGGAACCCCGAGTTACATACCGCTGGACTTTACTGGACTCTTTATAGAAACAATTTAGCGACTACTTCAGGGGAGTATTAGTGTAATGGTGGCTAAATAAGGACAAGCTACACTTTACTTATTTTGTTTAAAAAAAAGAATTAGAAGCCCTCTATCAGATTCCTTCCACTTTATATTAATTATCTATTTTGTTTGGTCTCACATAAACCCCAAAGAAATGCAATGTTTGTAATTTTTAAAGTGACAAAGTGTGAAAAGGTTCCATTTTAGGTACCCATGTAGGACAGTTTTTTGAAAAAACAGTTGATATTGCTGCTGCCATGTAGTTTTTAAACATCCACGGACAAACACGCAGCAGCTGAAGGTTTACTCATACTGACCTTGCCTATTCTGATAAGGATAACACTGTTCTCTGTATCAACTCCCAACCCGCACACACGGGTTGTAAATATGTGTGTGTGAGTGCTGGCTGTGGAGGGAAAATTTGTTTAATGGTTAAAACAGGAGGTCTTTGTCTAAAGGTAGAGCTCAGTGAAGACACACACAGGGGATGAATAGTGACAGTGAAGAATGTAAACATTTGCAGTGCACGGTACAGTAGCGCAAATCCATGCCAAACTTCCCCCAATGTCCACAGGAACTTCTTCTACTAACATCCTGCTCATATGCGGCTTCACCGTGTTAACTCGATTAACTGCGTCCTGGCTACCGGTCGTCAGTGCACACAAACACAATGAACCCGGAGGCCATTCATAATGTTATGTTTGTGTGTAAACAGAACCCCCCCCTTGCTTTTCTGTCCAGCATTACCTCAGATGTGGGGCTGAAATGACCTGTATTCATCAGCACAGACAGCAGGCTGGAAAATAAGAGGTTTTCTGAATAATGTGTTACTGGTGTAAGAGGAACCCACAATCACTGATGGCATCACACAAATATGTAACACACACACACACTTTTAGGCTTTATCTGGAGGACATTCCTCTGAAGCATGTGCAGCCTAGTTTCTTCACTATTAATAGTAGTTTCAGTTTTCTTCAGTTTGTTAGAGTAGATCAGGACAACAGTAGAAATAAAACAAAGATCAGATGGTGGACAAAAGGGTAGTAAAGAAAATGAGCTTACTGTTTGTCATTGTGGATGTCAGACAGCTGAGGAGTCTTGCTGTCTACCTTGGTAGCTGAGGGGTAACTGTGGCAGCCCCCCATGGTGTGGAGCTAAGAGCAGAGCTGTTTGCTGAGCCAGCCACACTTTTCCATCCCAAACACACTAACCCACAGACTTCTGCTCACTGTGGGCAGCATACGGGAAACCCAGCTCCAACACAAACATACCTCAGTAGTTAGCAAACAGGCTCATACAGTACAGCTCACACACAAACTTCTACAAATCCACTTTTCTTACAAGGTTTCAAAAATTATAGCTAAAAGTTAAGAAAAAAAAAAAGCTTTCCAGTTGTCTCTTTTTTTCTCTCCACTGATCCAGTGTCAGTGTGTTTATGTCTCCTTTGTCTGGAGTCCCACACCCAACAGGCTCCTCCTTCTCCTCTTCTCTCTCTCTGTTGGAAGCAGACAGGCAGGTTTCTCTACAACCCATAAAAGCTTAAAAAAAACTCCGCCTTCCTCTCCTTCCTTCCCACCCACTCACTCACTCTCTTCACTGTGCAGAAAGAGGAGGAAGGTACAGATGACAGACTAAAGGTGCAAAAGTTTGCAAACTTTGGAAAACTGCTGAAGTAGAGATAAAAAAGAAGCTGTGAGCAGCTGAAGGTGTGTTCAGTGTGTTTGCTAGAGTTATGTAGGAATGCCATGACACACATATAAGCAGTGGAATGGAGACGCACACCCACGGGTGATATCTAGATAAGATTACAAGATGAAAATAGCAAATAGGAGATGTGCAGGAGCACAGAAAAGGGGTCTTGAACTCCTGATCTAAAGCAGAGCGTAGAAAAATGAGAGGCAGCTTCTTTCTGAAGGTGATGTGAGGGTGTAACACAAATGTGGATGAAAGGCAACCCAATCCACCTGCCCCACAGGTAAACAAGAATATGAGGAGTCCTGTTCTCCATCTACCTGCTTTGTTTGCTCTGTGAATGAGTCTCAGGCCCAGAGTGGTTAGTGTGGGACAAACAGACACTCAGGTTTCTTCCTTTTTTTTTGACGTTTATTAGGTTCATATCTGAATGTACAGGCTAAAGAGACGACAGGTAACATACACATTACTCTCAAAGGAAAAAAAAAATCCCACCAGCATCAGTTCACTTAAACACCTCCCTCCACACACGCATACATTTACACACAAACGCGCTGCAAAAATAAGCTAGAGTGCAAAAAAACTTTAATGCCTTGCAAAAGTGTTCACATAGCTTGAACTTTTATGATGTTAGGTCCACAAATCTCCAGGTGGTTTATTTTGTTTACCTGCAATCGATCAACACAAAGTGTTTCAGAATGGTGAAAGGCAGGGAAAATATTGCATGGTATAAAATATGCGAAGCAAAACAGTCTACAGACCGTCGCACATTTTTTTTATTTTGCTGCCTTCACCATCTTTTCCAAATTGCAAAAAACGAGACATTTGTTGACATGAAAACTCTTTATGCAATACACAGTGGCCTAAAGAAAGCCACCATTAAAACAAACAAAAAAAGGCCATACAGGAAATGCTCTGCTCAGGCCAAACTGAAAGTGCGACAGAAAGCTAACACTGAAATACCTCACCATCTTAAACTATGGTGGTGGCAGTGTCATGCTGTGGTGATGCTTGTAATCAGTGGGGAGAGGGAAGCTGATGAGAGTAAATAAGATGAATGGATCTAACTGCAAAAACAGCTTTTTGTGAGAGCAGAAGTTTCTAGATTTAAGGGGGTTGTTCAGCCTCTAGTTGAATAAGAACTCTAGAATCCATAATCCAATGGATAATCTTTGGCTGAACTTGAAAATTGACTAAGCAACAAATGGAAGAAATTCAATGTAGATGTGGAAAAGCAAGAGGCCCACTCTAAAAGAGCGGCTGCTTCTGTAATGGCAGCAGGAGGGAGTTTCTGCGATGCAGCAACCTTAGGATGGGGCAAATATAAATTAACAATTCAGATTTGTTTTGTCATGAACTAAAAATAGTAAATGTACAATATTCGTCCTGCTTTAGAAGAATTTAACACGTTGTGTTGATCTTTCACAAAATACCAATGAAATGCATCAAGGTAAGTGAAAAAGATCAATGTGTATGAAAACTTTGCAAGGCACAGTTAATACTGGACATTAGATGGTTTAAAGAAACAAAACCCTGATGAGCAAACCTAATGGCACTTAAAAGTTAACCATATCGTCACCACATGCCTTTATGCAGAACACTGCAACATACCCGTTATACTCTAACAGAGACACAAACACTTTGGGTGGTGCAGAAGTCTGATTAAAGAATCAAAATATTCTGACCCTGTACACTTTTATTTCTATTTAACCCTGACTTCAAACTTCAAACTCAAACATCCTGGACAGATAAAAGTCAAAAGTGTAATCAAAGCCATTTCTTCCCATCTTTCTGACCCAGTCTGTCTTCTTTTACTGCTCTTAGATAGGATAAAGGCGTTAAAAACCTAAAACAGAAGGGGAGAATCAAAAAGATGCTGCGTTTCATACATCTAGATGTTAAAGACCATTGCAAAAAAGCAGGCAACTTCACAGATATGAGGCCCAGCTGTAACACTGGAGGGAAGACACACTTTGGCAGAAAGCACTGAAGAAAAACTACAGTATCTACATGATTAACTTTTTCTAGTCCAACTTTCCCTGCCTCTTTGAGTAGAGAGCGACGAGGTGGCACCAAAAAAAAAAAAAAAATAGGACACAATCCTTTTTTCTAAATTCTTTCTTTTAATAAATTCAACAATCTGTGCATCACTCAGGAGACATTTATGTAATTTAAGTCAACCCTTGCCCTGAGAAAGAGTAAAAATTAGAGGAAACTGAAGATGGCCAGTCTAACAGATTATTCTGGTTTAAAACAACTCGCATCCAAAGTTTTTTAGTTCTTGTTATGATCCATACTGGTTAGGATTAACTACTGAAGTACACAAAGAATGCCCTGACCTCCCAGAGCAGCCTTGAGGAAAATGCTGATATTTTATGTCCTCCATAGTGCAATAAATCATAAATCTGTCTGACTAACTGGGCTCTGCATTATATCTGAAAAAAACTGGACCTTTTTCCTTCCAAAATAAAATCTGTGCAGTAAATCTGTGCAAAAGAACCAAACATGGAGCCTTTGGACATTTGTATCCATGAATATCTGCTTTCTGTTAGATTATGTCCACAGAAACTGCAGAAAAGTTTAAGCCTTGGGAGCATCATTTAACTCTAACATTTAGCTGTAGCTCATCTCAGAAGACCCAACCTAAATATTTTATCTGCAATAAAACATTTAGGTTGGGAAATTGATGGCATTCTTTATCAGTTTTGCAGGATATCTTTATGTTTCATTTTGGTTAATTTCCAATCCCCATTTTACTTGGCAAACATTTTTTCCATCCCTGCAAACAGATTATGTATTATACCAAAAAAGTTCAACACATTTTCTGTTTTTGCCATTTTTTTTTGAAGAAATATGAAGATAAGTATTCCAAAAATGCCCAATAGTTCCATTTAACTGTACATTTTTTTAACACTTTATATTCCAATTTATTGTTAAATAAGATAGAAGGTGACAAAACCGTGAAGCAAAATAAAACTAAATTATAAAGGATATCATTATTCATCCTTTTTTCACCTTAAACCATGAATATAATACAGAAAAAATATTTCAATCCTCAATAAATTAAGCTGGAATGAAACCTTTCCCTATAGGTAGCAACTGTCTGGCCACAGAAGGCAATATTTGGAAACAAATTTGGTATAAAATGGCTAAACAGAGTCTGACAGTTGGTCAGGCAGTACTGTATAACTCCCTTCTTACAATCAGAATTAATCTTTTAAGGTAAAACAACTTGAGTTGCAGTGAACCAGAATCATCTTATATAAGAGACTCTTATTTGCGGAAGACATCCTCCAGTCTACTGACATGCATTCACATCATGCTCCGTCCTATACTTCCATATAGGAAGCAAGTAGCAAAGAAACAGGAACTGATGCTGGCCCGTTAATGGAAGAAACAGACGCTATTATTGCCTTTCAACAGAACACGCATACATAAATACACTCGCGCACACCGCATCCTGCAAAACGAGCTCATTTCAACAAATCGGATTTATTCCAAAAATAGATATAATAATGTTTATATATAATGTTTACATTGATGTTACGTTTACATATTACCAAGAATAGCCACAACCTAATACAGGTTCAAAAATTCACAATATTACACGGAAACACCTCTGAGGGGCGGTATGAACGGGTATGTGCACATCATCACCATGTGTTCTTTTCCTGTTTTGCTTTCCATTTAATATTTTTTTTGTGCATGTGTTTGTGGATATGGTGGTTTTATACATGTGTGTATGGAACTGTGTGTAAGTGTGTGTTACACAGGTGTGCTTTCTTTGTATCTTCTTACCTCTCCTTAAACCTGAGAATAACACTCTGCAACGCAGACAGAGCTCGACACACAGAAACACATGTCTACAAACACATGTATGTGAAGCGCGCACACACACAGCCACACTCACACATTTCTACATATTAACTTTCAGAAGTGAAACACGGTTCTCTCAAAATCAAATAGTCTAAGTGCAAACATTTCTTTCCCAGTGATTACAGCAAATGAAAACAGACTGAGAATAATTAAAGCAGCAAATACAAATAATTATCGCTTACATTTCTTAGAATAAAATGTCTGCGCATGGTTGGCTAACGTCAGTGGTGATGAAAATGGCAACTAGCCAAGCATCCTGGCTGAATATTACAATGCAGCTCTCATTACTAAAGTGTAAACAGTCACATCCTGTGCTAGATAAAAAAAAGACCCAATTAATCTGAGATCCTGAAATTAAAACAAGTTAAATTGGGCTGTCTGGCACAATGAAATGCTCTACAAAACCATTTTCGCCTTGGCGCACCTCAGTTGTAATCATGTCATGGAGGCGCGGAAGAGACGTTGATTTCTATTCGTGTGGATACCTGCTTTCCAGCATTAAAGCTGCTCGACCTCAGAACAGAGGATCTTTATTCACTTACATGTCTTCAGACACAACAAACGGGCATTGGGGTGCTGCTAACTGGAAGCAAAGAAGGGGGGGGGTATGGCTGCAGGTTGAACAAAAAGGTGGAAAGATGGACTTAGCCGCCATGTTAGGCAGGTCCGTTAGCAGGAGACTGCATCTCTCTGTAACACAAAAGAAGAAAAACAAACAAACGGGAATTTAAGTCTGTTTTAATGATTTACTGATACCACTTGTTATCAACCAAATGGAGTAAAGGGGATCTAAATGATTAAAAACTAAAATATTTAAATAAAATGGAAATTAGCATCAAATAAAAAAAAATAAAAATAAACACGGCAATGATCTTTATCTATGGTGGATTTTCTTTTATTGAAAATTGAAGCTAAATTCTGTTTAAAAAAAATGTCGTTTAAATAAGTCAGAGAAGCAGGCTAAGCATCCAACACTGGGATACAAGCAGGAGGCCTAAATACACACCCACCAATGATCTGGGATTTAGCGACTGAGGTCCTTAATCTGAATGGACACTGAGAAGCCAAGCTTCTGATGACAACATCATCACCATCAGTCTTTAAAAAGACACCAACAGCCGAGGGAAGTCAATGACTACAGCAACAATGCACATTAAACTGCTTTACACAATAAATAGGAATCTGCTCTATAGGAATTTTTTTTTTTTTTTTTTTTTTTACAAAAAAAGAATCAATAGTGTGCTCTTTTTAATATTTTATCAAAGAGCTCACCTAACCCTAACCTCAGCTGGGATGAATCAACGAGTTAATGTCTGTTTCAGAGGCAGGGACAATCGTCTAAGGGGAAAATGGCAGAAATCTGTCACCAAATAGACACCAAAGTATTTAAAGTTAATTTCACAAATTCAATACAAAAAAATAAGCTAAACTAAAAAAATAATAATAATAAAAATAATAATACTACAGATAAATGTTTTCTGGAAAGTTTTGGAATAATGTTATTTTGTAAACACAAACGATGTGCTGCATAGAAATAATAACAGTTATTCAGTTTTATTTAGTTCAGAAGAGTAGATCGTTTCCATGGAAACTTAAATACATTTAAATCATAAATTTACATCATACCCTTTAAAACATCAATGTTAATAAGATTTCCAAATTAAACATTTTTAAAATATACCTTGCATAATGATAACATCCCAAGTTCACCTTTTACCTTTGGACAAAATGCAAGTAAGAAATGTGGCCAGACTGAAGTGATTAAATAACTGGCAATCATCTATCCATTGAGAAAAACAACTACAGATTCTGGAAATATGCTTCACTGCTGCTTCTGAATCACTGAGCTCAAAGAGGTTAGAGCAGACAGACGCTTGTCTGGTTTCACAACATGACAGAATCTGGTTAAAACAGAGCGGACAGCAGCTAACATGTCCACAGACCAGGGGTTTTCAAAGTGGGTGCCGCGGCACCTAGGGGTACCACGGGGTCACTACAGGGGTGCCGCAGGATTTTTTCATAGATTGATGAGAGTTTTATATTGAATGAACTTTTTTACATTTTAACAATTTTGTACATTAATTTTGATGTAAGCAAATATATTCTAAGACGAGGGGCTTCATTTTATGTTTTCTTTACTACTTTGAAAAAATGACAGAAAAATAATTATTATCAAATAATGTCAAATAATCATTATCAGTTTAGGGGTACCACGGCTGGGTGGAAAAATCTGTAGGGGTACCTTGACCCAAAAAAGTTTGGGGACCACTGCCACAGACTCTAAGCCCAGATGCTGTTTATACAGGAAGACTCGCTTCCAAAGAAAGTTCATTAAGCATGTAGTCTATCTTTATTCCAGCAGCTCACTTAGCTTAGAACAAAGAGATTAGGACTATAAATAGATCTAGATTCTTTTCAATAGATCCTTTTTTCATTATTACCAAGTCAACCTCTTTGATTTCTACTATTCTGAAGTTCTGTCGAGGACATTAAGTTAAGAAATTAGATTACCTGATTACCTCATGCTGACTAAAATTCCTTCACATCAAGATAAGACTGTACTACATACAGATAGTTAGTCTTATCCTTTTCCATCTACAATCCGCAGACCACAACAGCATTTAAACGGCAAATACTCACTGTGGGACAGCAGCTGTCTGGTTGGTTGGACCTGCCCCGACTGTGCTGGAACCGTTTCCATGTTTCTTCTCATTTTCTTTTTCTCCATCTTTCTCCTTTGCCTTGATTGAGAGTCCATCTATGGGTACCTTATCTGCTTCGCTGAAAATTAACCACAAAATTATCACTGTATAAGTTAAATAAATCAGATAAAGATTGGAGCACTGTTGTAGATACGTAGAAACCAGACACTACTTCTCACTTTGTCTTGTAACTTCAGTATTCATACCTACTGAAATTTTGTTTCATAATTGAAAACCACATGTTATTGAGATATTACCAATAGACACAAAAAAAGCAGAACAGAGTTGCTTCATGGAAGAAAATTTATACAAATGTTTTTTTTTTCAGTAAATATCTAAAATAGTGATGTGCATTTGTATTTAGCAGTCTTGAATCAATACTTTGTAGAAGCAGCTTTCCAAGCAGTTCCAATAGGGAGACTTTCAGGGTGGAGCCAGACCAGCTTTACATGCAGAGACCCAAATGATGCTCAAGTTTAACAAGAATGGATTGAGAAAATACATTTTTAAATCTTGCAAAAATTCCTAACTTGGTTTGGTTCGACACCTTGACTAGACCAGGGTGGCCAACCAGTTCAGCAACAAGAGCACATTTTTACTAACTTTAATGTCTTAAGACACAAATATAAACATTTTTATGTTTTCAAATGAGTTCATCTCCTTTCTTAACTGATTTTTTGAACATAAAAAAACAGCCTTAGCCTGTCAGCATCCTCACAGAGGGCAGAGCCCCTTTGTCGTCTTCGGACCAAGCTGCAACAGATAATCCATTCAGATTAAAATTTTCTGTGCTGCATTTCATATCTTCTTGTAGCTTTACCTTCCCTGACTTATTGACCACCAGAGTCAATAAGTTAGGGTATATATTTCTATTATATTTTTACTGCATTGTAATTTTTTACTTTATTCAAATTAGATAATACTTTGGTAACACTATTTAGGAATACAATTTCTGGCTGTTCACCTCTAATTACTTCATTATAAATGATGAACAATATTATATATATTAAAAGATCCAGATTGTATCTAAGCAAGCCTCATGGTGAAGATGCTTGTGAAATCCATGTGAAAGTGCAGTAAAGAGTGAACTCTGTTACTACATTTCTTGGTTCAAGGTTTTTATGCTTTAGAAACTCCAACTTCACTTAAACTTAATGGTGTCTTAACCTCACAATCTTTTTAAATGGATATGTAGATTATCTGCAGACAAGAAGCTCAGGTTATAAATTTTGTTTCCTTTTTCCTTTCAATAAGCAAACAGGACTCGTGTCATGAAGTGATAAGACATTCTGATTTATCTATGTTAGTAGTAATTCAGTTGAAATAACTGCAAAAAAGCGGAATAAACTGCTGTCTTTGCTTGAAAGAAGCAAAGCGGAGGAGAGTAAAAGATTTTTCAACATAAAGTACACCATAAACTGATTAAAATGAAAACCTTGACATATTAATCCTGTTGAGTGAGCCACACAAAACAAAACTGAGAGAAGAGCTGCCTTCGGTCCAAGAGCCCCACATTTTCCACCCCTGAACTGGACTGTTCTTACATCAATATGCTTTGATCCAAATCCTTCTACTAAAGCTCCATCTCTGTGTCAGCATCTTTCTGAAGTGTTCCCTGGTCTTCTCTAATGCTGTTTGCTCACATATAAACAACATCAGAGCAGAATTATTCTGGGGTTGGTATATCAGATTTTATTTAGGGGTGTCTGTAAATAAAAAGGACTACAAATGGAAAGTAAGTTCTACGTCAAAATTCTTACTTAGTGTGGGTTTATCACATGGAATATATCAAAGTTTGTGGTTGTAACCTGACAAAATTTTTGCTGAGTTCGAATACAGCGGCTGCGTCTTGGGAAGGCCAGATTAGTCGGCTGATTACATCATAGCACGGCGCCGAAGCCTGTTCAGATTTGAAGACACCTCGTTATGCAGCAGACGGACCCATCCTTGTTTTTGCCCGTGTTAAAGGACTTGTCCAGTGTATCCTATCTAGCCATATATATCCCATATTCCATCGCAAGTCCAAGCAAGCCAGCTGCTCCATGCCTGTGCAAATGGGTTTGGTTGACATTTAAGCACAGATTCCAACACCTGTGCAGTGTAGAGACTGTAAATATATTTGTGACGACGGTACTGCTGCTGAAACTACTCGAAAATGTTATTAGCATCCTGAACAGTAGCGAGAAGTTTGGTATCCATTTTTTTGCCTGCTTTGCGTGTCAACTGTAACGGTTGCAATGCAACAGATCGTACGTGCGGTGAAAGACAAAGAAGGCAGGACCTGTTTGAATCCATAGCCAAACTCTTCTGGGCTCCTTATTTTCACAGACCTCGAAGGACCCAGTCAAGGTAGACCGCGTCCTAGGAGGACACAACCGCTGAAACCAACACATCTCAGTTATTTCAGCAGAAACAAACAGGCTCAAAAAGATCAGCTGAGTGTCACCTAGAGTCATAGCATCTTATTTGTATGAGCGCTATTAAAAATAACTAAGCAGCTGCAAGTCGGTTTTATTTAATAGAAAACAAAATCAGCTGATCTGCTGCACAATCTACTCTTCAATCCCTATAAAATCAAATGAATAATTAAGTTATCGTTCATTCAAGAGTTGTTATTAGATTATTATGTTCATCAAATGTCAGTGTCCTTTCAAAAAGAAGTTCAGTAAAGAGTCTTCTTTCCTCTCATCATAGAATATGGGGCATAAAGAAGACAATGTGGAAGCTCAAATTATTTTTCAGTCTTTGTAGTATAGACTTCAAAGTATAACAATGAAACTCACAGCGGTTTGTGACGCCCCTGCCACACATCCAACATTCAAGCAGCCTAAGACGCACCTGATCACAGAGCAGCTCGATGCTCCTTTCAAATTCTTTTCTTTCCTCACTCTGATCAGACAGCTCTGCTCTGATTGGCTCAGACAGGAAAGGTTAACTTTTGATTCAGAAAATTACTTTCCTTTTTATAGTGCAGGCACAGCATCATCCTAAGCCTATGAAGATCAGAGAGTTGTTAAGTTTTGTTGCTTTGTTCATTATTTAGAATGATTATAAACCATGATTATAAACCATTAAAGACAGCCAATATGATAACATTACATTTATCAGGCTACTTATTTATTAGCAGCTTGCCACTATAATGGCTACCATTAGAATGTCTAGACTGACATATGATGTGATGTAAGCCAACACCTAATTTTTTTTTTTTACCGTTTTATTGTAATGGTCCTCTTTTCATATAATTTCATGCACAGTGTACATTTTTATTCATTTTTAATTTAGTAGGTAAAAAACTGAACTGCTTTCAGTCTTTTCTACATTATTTTAGGAAATTAAGTTAGAAAAAAAATTTGTTCCTTGTATTTTTATTGTTGTTTCAAACAGAAAAAGAAATTAATGAAAGATATAGGGATTACTTAATATGGTTTGTTTCTTCAATTCAAAGTAGCATCTAATGAACTGTAGCATGCTGTTCAATGCACTATTAGTCATTTCCTAATGAACCAGTCTGTTAGAATGTTAATCAACCAAAATGGAGGAAATATTAGATTAGCATGCTACCTGACAGACTGTTAGTAGTTTGCAGAGCTATATAATAACACAACTATCAAATTATATGATCTCCAATCGCAGTAAGCTTCTGTCATATCCCAATGAAATCCCCAAATAATAAAAGTCCTGAGTAGCAAGTGGTAGGTTAGTTTCTTCATCTGAACTGAAACTAGAAAGAATAATGGCAAAATGGAAATATTATTCCACATCCTGTGAAATGAAACGAGCAAACAAGAGCAGTTAAAATCGATCAGGACGACATTCCTCAAGTCGCACAGGCAACCTAGAGTACGACATACCGTTTGTACGCAGGTCGGAAAATTCTGGAACGAAGGGGACACAGGAAAAGGAGGAAACACAAGGTTGGTGCATGATAATAGGGTTAGGATAGAGGATGAAGAGGCAGAATAGTGAAGAAATAAGTTTTAGAAAAGGACAGAAGGGCCCTAAAAGGATGGGCAGTAAGACAAGGTGGACACACAAACGGACAGCTGCTTCTTCTTAGTGAACTAGAATGAGTACCTTGTGAAGACTGCCCTCTCATTTTTGGCATCTACAGTCAGCCGGATAGTCTCCTTCCCTGAACCTGTGGTAATGGTCTCTGTTGTGACGGTCTCACTGGAAGTGGACTCCGTCTTTCCTTCTTCTTCATCACTGTCTGAGCTGTTGGAGGAGGAACTATCCGATGCCACAAGTGGAGCTTTTCTTGCCACACAAGCGCTCCAAACACAAGCTTGGAAGGAAAGATAAGGTAAAATAAAATTAAAAAAGGTCTTCAACAAAGATAATTTCAAACAAAAAAGCCCTTCAAATAAACAATAAAGCAATATCAGCTACCCTAACTTTCTCCAAAGTTAAAAGATATATTTTCTTTATAACCAGTTAGCAACTTAGTGATAGTAGGTTTCCAATGGGAGATTACATTGGGACCAAGTAGCACCTAATTGGTGACTTAAAAAAATGACACTGTCAAGGAACGCTATGGACAGCAGAAACATGAAAGAGGAGAGTTATGTGTCGGAGGTCATGGATGACTCTCCTTCGTCATACAGTTTTTATTTAGAGGAAAGGGTGGATGAAGACGTTTCGAAGAGGTCGCCAGGGCAGCAGAAGCTTTGTTTGGTGTAGAAGGCTTACAGCCGTACATGTCTGAGCCCTTGCCTCGCAACGCTGCCAGTTCTGTTAGCTCTACGCCAGCCGAAGACACGGACGTCCATCCCCGTGAACACTGGGACATAACTTAATGGGAAAGTAAATGATTCTTATTTCAACCGTTGCGTATATTAGCTGCATATGAATCAAGATGCTATGACCGAAGAAATTTGATTAACAGATGACCGTTGATATATGATTGGCCGAACTTAGGTGTACAGGCTGACATATAAGAAACTGGCCTGAATAAGATAACAAAACAAAAAAACCCCAAAAAAAAACATATTTTAAGACAGCATTTTTTTTTTATAGAAATTTTCTAAATTGTGGGACAATATCGTCTGATAAAGAGTACATTTATATACATGTTTAAGCCAGAATGATTTGACATTTAAATATGATTTCCCTATGACTTTTAAGGTAATTCTACAGGCTGCAATATCCTTGCAGGTGAACCTCTTTTGATAGAAAATAACTTCTGCCAAGTCCTTTGTACTCGCCTCTAAATTTAGGATTATGGTGTCTAGAATAATGTTGCTAGGATGCTGCTCCTGTCTCCAACTGTAGAGCTACAAAAGGTTGTTTGAGGATGCAACAATCAGTAAAGGGTTGATTAAGTTTCTTAGGGGTAACATTTGGGCACTGATAAAGCTGGCTGCTTGTGTTGCTAGCTCTTCTACATCTACAGTGGGCTGTAATGTTGGAACCAGTATGTTCATTACCACATGCAGAGTTGTAAAAAAAGTGCTGCACATGCCAGGTATTTTTCAGGGCAAACATAATAATAAACTTACGGTTTGGGTTTTGTTTGGTGCCGTCGGATCCACTGAGCTCTGAATCCACAGGAGAGCTGCATCTGGGGCCCGTTTCAGAACTGCAGGACATCATATGAAATATGAACACCTAACTTGTATATATGATTACTAAAATAAAAAATAAATATGCTTCCCTTACAACGCCATTGTAGTGCTTTTTGTATACGTCACTTTGAGTTTTAGCAGTGTACAAACTCCTAAAAAAACTGCCCTATTTCAACATGTTTTTGTGGCATTTCTGACAGTACATTAATTATCAATTAAAAGTCCAAAACAGCTAACCACTACTTTAACAAAATGATTTACGATATCCCAAAAGCAAAAACAAATTCTTTTTTAAATACTTAAACTATATTTCATGGGAGCCCAAACTCACCAACAGAAAGGCTGAAAATCTGTAAACTTGGCCCACCCTTTCTCCTCTGCCTCTGACGCAGCTGGCTGGGAGACCGGAGTGTCCCAGGGAGAAAATGCTGCTCCGGCCGCAGGAGCTGTTGAGTTCACCTCTCCAAAGTCTGCAACCCAGCTAGAAGCTGAGGACAAGAACATCAAACAAATCCTGAGTAAAACTAGGACACATATCCTAGCATAAATGCATAACGTACACATGTTAAAACATGCACCAGTGTCTTACTCGGAGGTGCGTCTGTCTGCCCCTGACTTGAAAACGGATCAAAGTCATCTTTATTATCTTCCTCCTCAGAATCAGAGTCTGCAGGTCGGTCAGTAACCTCAGTGCTGGAAGCTGTCCTTTTCTCACATGTCTGACTGGTTACTTGGCTTTGGGAGGAAGTTGAGCCACCGAACCTCATAAAAAAAAAACAAAAAAAACATGCATTTAATGTATTTTTACATGGGAGAGGAGGAGAGACATGCGGCAAAGGAAATTTATATTTTTTTAAAACAAAGTGGAGTGTGTATGACGTCATCTGCGCGCGCCGGCTACCATGCATTCTAAAATATAAATATAAAAAATATAACCGCGGATGTCTGGGGGACAGTGATTCACCTACATGTTATGAATGCTGGCGTACCATAAAGAATACATTATGAACTGTTTAGTTTGTGCCTTCAAGTTGTTGCCCATAGGAAGACGTTACTTTGATATAACCGAACGGAATATCTTCAGAACAGCTCCAAATGACACAAAACTCATATGGGTGAGTAGAACATGATGTAATAACGTAAAATCAAGGGCCCAATGTAAAAAATAAACAAAACAAAAAAACAGCGCTCCCCTTTAAGTGCATTTTGAGGCCACTTTTTTTTCTTTACTTTTTCTTTCTTCACTTGTGGTTCACTAAGGAGCCTACAAATCATTATCTGAGAAGAAAACACAATGGTGTGTGAATCAAATGCGTTATTTTAAGATAAAACATTTCAGACCAAATAATATTTTACTATTACACTCCCGAAGCGGGAGAAGGGCTTTGGGACGGGGAGGCGCCCCATGGCATCACCTGCCGATGGAGGACATGAGTAGGAACGATACATGCTTTCACCTAAGTGTCTCCAAAAGCCGCCAGTGACACCAAAAAAGTTGCTAGATTTGTCTCTAGTCGTTTCTCTGAAAAACAGTCGCTGGAGGGGTCTGAAAAGTCGCTAAAATTAGCGACAAAGTTGCTGAGTTGGCAACACTGCATGAGGGGCAGCCCGGGTGGCATTTTTATAAAGGAGGGCAGGATGTGTGCTTGGAAAAAAATATAACTGGCTCTTGGAGTGGGTCTCGCCCGGGGAGTACAACCGCCACTGACCATCTATGGGCGTGGCGCGCAGTCTTCCAGTCGCTTGGTTACGGCCATAAACAATTTGACTCTCTATGGAGCTGGCTTACGGGTGGTATGAAAGTACAGCTGTGGAATTAGGGCTGGGCGATATAGAAAAAAAGCTTAGACAAAAAAAATGCATATTGATCGATATCGATAATTATTGAAAAGATTTGAAACCATATTTTATGTGCAGCTCAGCCTGGACATTTTATAATATTGCTAAATGATTTAATTTTAATAAAGAACACAAACACAGACTTCCAATTAAATATTTATTTAACCAACTTTTTTAACCATAACAGAATTGTTTTAAAGAAAAATAACTTAAAAGACCTGAGTTATGTTATTAAATACTGACAAAGAATAAACTAAAGTGACCAGAAAAGTGACCAAAATAAATATAACAAATAAATAAATCGACGCACCCCCACCCCGCCCCCCGCCCGCATTCTTCTAAGCTGAACCTGGTTCGGCTTAGCTTCCTGCTTTAACCTGAGTTATTACTTTAAAGTTGCTGGCCCCTCAGCATTTTTCTCTCACTCGTTAGAACTACGTGGGAAACTGCCCAGAACTGAAAATATATATATATTTTCCCGAAATTCCTAAAGATTCCTCGGAGGACGAGGCAGATGCGCGCGGTGGCCTACACAGCTCGTACTCCTGCGGGTGTGAGTGGCTGAGATGATTAAAAAAAAGTTGGTTGTGTTATCAGACTGCGTTTTCACTGGTTCCCTACACATTTTACAGATGACTGTGGTTTGTTTTTTGTCCGACTTGCCATGACCAAAATACTGCCAAACTGGCGAACTACAGAAACCCTTCTTTGGAACAATTTCCTCCGCCTCTCCTTGCTGCAACATCTTCATGTGCTCTGTGTTGTGGTTTGAGAGGGCGGCGCTTTGTGACGGCGTGCCTGGGTCCGCGATTGCGATTGGTTGGGAGGAAGTAGTGACTAGCATAAACCTACATGATAGGCTACAATGAGAAGGAAGGAAAACTGCGTTTTTTTTTAATCGACCAGCTTTTTTTTATTGCGCCACACGTCTATCGATCGATATATATCGTTATTGAATTATCGCCCAGCCCTATGTGGAATGGTCTGATAAACTGACAGATCTTTTTGTTGTTGTTGTTTTCTCTCTGTGTGTGTCTATATAAGACCGTGGCGGCCCAAATGAGACTGTGGCGGTCTCATTCATTAATGGGAAACACTGCTAGCACAAATATTGGAGAGTGGGTTGAACATTGCTCTGTTGGTTTTGGAAATCTCTTTCTAACCGACCTCATCTGTTTCCTAGTCTACATATGCAGCCTGCTCCCAGCTGTTTCCTAACAGACCTTTGATGGCTTCCCAGAACAGCCGGATTTACGGAGATCTGTCAACCCTAGCTACTAATTAGGGGACATCTGAATCTAAATGGCTCCTAGAAATGTTTTTTTAGATATCCAAGAATCAAAGTTGATGATTGCATTTTGCATTTTCTTTTATAAAAAAAACTTTGAAACTTTTCTTATTCCGGTCAACAATTATACATTACTTGCTCATCTATTACAGAATAGACATTTGTAACTGTAACATGGCAAAAAGGGCACAAACATTAAGAAAATTTACCCTTCTAACAAAGGACCATGTATATATTAAGCAAAAAACTTTACTTATTAGAGGATTTTGTCAACCTGTTTCTGGACTTTGTTTGAGTTGCATAGTTGATTTCATTTTCCTCCCATATGTCTTCTTCATCATCATCAAAGGGCTGAATCCTTTCCTTAGAACAGGCCTCAAAAACAGCTGTGTCAGCCTGCGTATAAGGAGGATCATTTTAATTATAGTCTTGGCTAGTTAGTATCCTTTTATATCAAGATTTAAAAAAAAACACACGCATACAAAATGAGTTGTCGTTTTGAAAGAAGAAGAAAAACAGCCCTAAAAATAGGCACATTGATAAACTCACAGTGTCATGGCCAGCATCAATGTTGATGTTGATCTCTGCAATCCGGTCAAATGTTGCACTGTAAGAGAACAAGCATTCCGCACTCAGCACAGAAAATGGTGATCCAATCTGAATAAATGAAAGTCTGTTAATTTACCCAATGCTGTCATCATGGTCCGTAAACTCGTCATCATTAAAGCCAAACTGATCAACAAAGTTAGCAGTCATCTGCTGGATCTGATAGTCCGAAAAAGCCTTAAACACATAAGCGCAACAGTTAGAAAACAATGGCGGATGAAAAAAACTTACCATATTTGGCCAGCTTATTTGTTCATACCTGCTGCATTGTCAGCTCTTTAGGGAAGGGGCTCTCCATGTCATCCTCTGAAGAAGATCGAGGGTTTCCACTTCCAACCTAAAGAAATCAATATTACCGAATTTACCACCTGCATTTAGATTTGTGTTTCAAAAAAAATGAAATGCCATACATGTAGTCACTGGCTGTTTCTCAATTCACAAGAACGCAAGTACGGACTCGTGTTCTTGCAAAGTATGTTCTTGAGAAGAACACAGGAAAGTATGGACTTGGGGAGCACGGGAGCACACAGCATAAATATGGGTCAATTGGAACAGAAGCGTACTCTGGATGTCACCACATGCTTGGCTCACTAGAGCTGCATTTCATTTCCTGTTATTATTAGTCTCTAGATAATAAATTACAATTTTTTCATTATTAGGGGAATAATAATTAACACAGTCAGATAAACACAAATCAAATGAACATTTTGCCAAATTAAAAAAATTCACAAACGGCTATGCCAAGAGAGGGCTGCTGCAGACAGGCTAAATGGTAAATGATAAATGGGCCATATAGTGACACTTAAAAGCATGTTCTCACCTCAAATGATCTTAAAATGTACTTTTATAGAACAACGGCAACATAAAAGAGAAATTTTAACTTAATACTTTGAGCGCTGTTAGCGCTCCATTGGAAGCTGCTGCTGCCGCGGTGCATGCTGGGACAGCTGTCAATCTCAATAATGGACGAGTCTGCTCTGATACATGCTCGGTAAAGAGGGCAGGGTGGGAACAACATTCGGGGGCTTTGTCCGTCCTCGGGCTTGTGTTCTTGTGAATTGAAAGACTATTAGGGCTGAGGTGGATGATATTTCATGAGTACACGAGCACATGAGAACCCACAACATTCAGAAACGGTCAGTGTGTCCGGGATTACCAGGTCTATGGTGTTTTTCCTATTGGTATCTGATAGTGTCTGTTCAACAAAGGTTTCCCAGCGCCCCCTGTAGTCACCTGGCAGCTCTGCAACCAAAAGAGCAAATCATTTTTACATTTCTGAGTCAGCTATCATAACCTTTCTGTATTGTCTCCTTGCTTTTCTCTCAAACGTACCTAAGATGAGGTTACCGATCTGAGTGTGAACTGGGCCTTTATCCAGGTTGTGCACCACAGTGTTGGCAATCCTGGTCAAATGTCCCATGTACCCTCTTCTCATGCCACCCTCCGACCTGACAAACACATAACACCTTTAAAATCTGGCCTGATGCTCATGACACAAAACATTACCTTATGATCCCAGAGGTCCTTACTGTATTTTATCATTCTCTTCCCAAGCCTCCAGAATCCTCTGGACAAGGTGGCAGTGTTGGAACAACTTTAAAGAGAAAGAATCATTTAATTAATGCAAATCAAAAGGTCAGGTCATTTGAGTCGACGTAATGATGTCTGAAAGCTAAAAATAAGCTTACATGAGTCACCATTAAGTTGTGGGCAGAGTTTTCAGAGGTGACTAAAGGGTCAGAGTTTGGGGCCTCGCTTGTATCCTGCTCTTGGGGTGTGTCTTGAGAGGGCTTGGATTTATCCTGGGAGCCAAATCCAGGCTGCGGTCTCATTTCATGAGCACATGGCCGGACGATAGCAGCAACACAAAGCTCCACTTGGAGGTGCAGGAAGTTGTTCCAGGTGTACTTAAAGAACAAGTCCTGAAAAAGGAGGACATTTTATTCATCATAAAAACACTTGTCTTTAACCGTGCTGTTAAAATCAGAATCAAATTACAATGCATGTACATGTGACTACATAACTGGACTGGAATAATGTGGTTTCTACATACAGTATTGCTTCAGTTTGAAGCCAAGGTCACACCGGTTGAGTCTGACTTTTTAATCTCCGCTGCCATTATATTCCATGTACCCCGACTATAGAGTTTATAGAGAGGCTCCTTCTATGCAGGGTGAGCAGATCCAGATCTGTGCAGATTTTTGTTCTGCTTCATAAAATTTAAACAATAATGTCCGTCATTAGACTGGGTCAGATAATTAAAAGTTTGAAAAAAATGTAAAAGAGATGTAAAGCAAAACCTGTGAAGTGGGGGGAGATAGAATTTTTATGTATACAAAATATAATGGGAATTAAAGGAAAACTGAGTAACAAAGGTATTGGAAGTATTTATACATTTGATTTTATCAAGCAGCCTGTGAAGTTTGTGGAAGTTTATTTTTTTTTATAAAAGAAGAGAGTGACAAGCTTGGCTTTCCTGTAGCCTTCTGACCCTCGCTGTCTTGTTTTTTGGAGGCTCAAAGAGGATCACCATTTTTTTTTATACGTTTTCTGTCCTTTTGAACTACTACTATGGGTAAGGTAATATTGTCCTATTGATTTTGTCGCCTATATCCAAGTCTTCCCCTTCTGACCTCTGTGTGATTTCAGACAGGGCAAACCTACTGATTATTTTGCATTCCCCCCCAAAGTGGATGCATTTTACTTTACAACCAAGTAAAACATACCTGGGGGTCTATCTCAGTCAGAGCTATGAAAGATCATCATATTAAACATTTTATGAAATACTAATGAATTCATGTGACATCTCATGGGTAATCTATACAAAAAGGGAAATTGTAAAAATGCAACAAATATGTGTCTCACCAATAGAAGGTCCATAGTATTAAGCCTGCAGAGCTCCTGTGCCACGACTGCATGGCTGGCAGAGCTGGTGTAAAGCAGAGAGGCCACGAGTCTGGCCACATGCAGACGTGTGTTCCCCAGTGGTTCCTCCAGCACACCAAGAGTAGTCAGCATGGGATCTTGCTATATTATACACAGATAAACAGAAGAAAATTAAAGATCTTATATTTAAAAGATTTTTTATTTTAGTTTATTGTACTGAGTCTGAATTATTATTTCTGTACCTTAGGTGGCTTCAAGAGCAGCTGGTGGAAGTGTATCAGATGTGGTTGAATAGCCAACAAAATACTGCTGTTAACAGTGTAACTTCTTTCAAACCCCTGAGCGTCCATTATACCATCCACCCTGTCATCAAAAAAAAAGTTTATAGATCTATAAGTAAATCTTATGGGTGCTATGACAAAATAAAACAGTCAGCTGCTTTGTCATTGGTCAGAAAAGAAATTATAATTTGAAAATATTTTTTGAAAATCTTTCCATTTTGCTCAAGTTTTATTCAGAGCCTCTCACTCACACTGGCCGACGGATTTCCAACAGAGTCAGAAGAACTTGAATCCCACTGACGATGCAGCTTTCCGTCTTTTCTCCTGAAAACATATTCTGTAGCAGCTGCTCCACACACTCCTGGCTGTAAAACAAAAAAAGTAACCAAAGCACATCATTGTCTCTACAAGCAGGTTAGCGATAGTGAACCTGCATCCAGGTTAAAGTCTGTGACTTACGATTCCAGAACTGTCAGCAGAGGGTCTGGCTGCGAAATCTCTTGCAGTTGACTGGCCTGATCTCTGCTGAGACGAATGATATCGCACAAAGTCTGAGAAGCATTTGTCTGTCTCTTTAAAAAAAAAACAAAAAAAACAAGGGAAGTAAGTAAAGAAGTTAACCTTTTAAGACTTTGTTTTATCAATATCTTTATCCATATAAAGAGCTTTTCTCATCTACCTCTTCATCTCTCTCAGGGTGAATGAGCTCGATGAGTCTCTGGGCCAGTTTCTGTTCATTCAGCCACTAACAGGAACAGTATTACAATAGGAATATTACAGGAATATTACAATAAACAACACACACGACATTGTCATTAAGAAATATTTGAGAGACTGGAATGTGTTGCGTACAGTGAGAGTCTCTAGTCGAAGTGGAGGTGGCTCCACACAGCTGATGAGGCGTAGCAGCACATCCATCATGGCAGACGTATCTATGTGCTTCAGGACCAATGAAAGGAATCCCTCCTTTTTTCGCAGGAAACTAATCACCTGTGCAGCACAGTTAAAAAAGATGAATGTATGAGAACATGTTATAGATAATATAAGACTGAGATGTGCAAAAGTTGCTCTGAGCAGGACTGTTTCACATAAATCTAAACCCTGTTAGCTACAATGATTTCAAACAATAAACCATAATGAAACTGTTGATATAAAATCTCTGAAAAAAACTTTACAAAATGAGCAAGACAAGTATGACCGACTGTGCTAAGCATTTGCTTCAAGTTCCCTTTTCCAATACCACAAGTAATATTTGCAATTAATAGAACTTGTATTAACCAATCTAGTCCTAGAAATCGAAATAACCACCCATAAGAATCACAAAACAATCAAAATAACCCCCCTGTGTGTGTGTTTGTTTCAACAAGTATATATATCCAGCTGTGCTCTGATGGCCTCGCAGAACATTTGTGGACAAATAGCATAAAGAACACAACAGGAATGACAGTTTTTGAGATGGTTAATGGGTTACAAAGCCTTGTAATCCAATCTTTGAACATCTCACAGGGATGTCCACTATAACTTCAAGTCATGTGAACCTGGAAGCATGGCACAACATGTAACCTTCAGAGACACAGCTCCATAAATCTTGCCCCCAAAGAAGCAGCCAAGAGTTGCTCTGGAAGATTTGAAGTGATAAAAAGCTATAAAGAGATAAAAAGGCTTGTGTGTGTATAAACATGTTCAAACTTGATAGTCGGCATAAAGCTGGTCTACAAACCAGGTAAAGCTGCTACAGACACAATAAAATGACCACCAGCAAAAAGGGGCTCTTCTAGGTACTAAATCAGTGAGGATGAATACATATGAATGCCGCTCTCCATCTTTGGTAAACCATGTAAGCTTAAACACCTTATTAACTGCAATAGGACTTTTACAAAATCATTAACAGCAATTTGTGGCCAGCCCCATTATAATGCTCCCATTTCAACAGAAGAAAAAAATAAAAGCCATCCCAGGTAAAGGTTAATCTCTATGTGGGGATTATCCTTTAAATCCTGTCTTAATTCAATCCCAAAAACACATAAATGTAGCCCTCTGCTATTAAAGCCTGCCCTGTTGTTGCTGTAGGAGTGTTTTACCTGCTCAGTCTTCCGTGCTATTAAATTCCCAATTGTCTTGCTGAAGAAGGAGGCCAGCAGAGGGTTCAGTGGGGATGGTTGCTCCAGGAAGGCATACAGACTCTCCAGCAGAGGCTCCTCATTACCAAGTTTATCGTTGATCACCCCAACATCACAAGTCAGCAGCTCACATGCTATGTTTGAATACCTGAAAGAATGTTTGAGGAAAAATCCACCAGTAAGAAATCAACTTGTCCATTTAGCATATTGGTTTCCCTAGTGTGTAAATGTGGAACATACCAGCTTTAATAATCTGATTATTAAATGTAGTTCACTGCTCCACCTAACTTACTTGAAGCGCTTGGTCTCTTCTGCGCCAGTAGGGGGCTCTGTCGTGATCAAACCAACTAGCTCTTGCATGCACTGGTCCTGGCAGAGGAACTGGAGGAGTCTGTAAACCCATTAAAGAATAATAAAGTCAAGCCAGCAGAATGCAAAACCTGATCCCTTTAAAAGTAAATTCAAAGTGCTAATGCAAAGACATCAACAACAAATGCACCTCCTGTTTTGGGCCTTGCACTCCTGAAGCACATCTTCCTCATCCATGAGCTCAGTGAGGGTGACATCCTCCTTGTCTAACAAGGCCTCCAGGTGAGAGGATGGGTGCAAGTCAAACTTCCAAAACATTGTTGATGTCAGCAGATCTAACACTTGGCTGTTGGTCAGAGAGGAATGAGATATGAAGCACAGAATGCTGCACTTTTAAAACCAAGTAATCAGTAAATATAAATGTCTTACAGGAGAACGAGGAGGCGCTCTCGCTAAACATCCATCTCCCTTATTATCAGAGTCTGGACATCAATCAGCATCTGCAGATTAAGACGTTCAGGTCAATCCAATCTACAGCAAAAAGACAACCTCAGGAGACTGCCTGTAACCTGGGGAATAAAAGATGAAGCTTTAAAAAGACAGAGTAACAAAGATTTTCTATGTGGCTTCAGGCAGAAGCTGAATCTAAGGCTGAACATTTTCTTTGGAGGGAGGAGCAGGAAGTAATGAGTCTGTAACTGAATTACTAGAGCCTATTTGTGTATTGATAGCACCCATCATGCTTTGTGGTTTCACAGAGCTGTAGGTACATCAGCAAACACTAACTGGGCTTTACACTGGTACGGATGGGTCGAGGGGAGCTCCTACAAGCTGGGGACTTTGCTATTACAAAGTGCAAACTTGTAGATCTCAGTTATAAATAGAATGAGGAAGAGTGTTAAAGGCTACTGATTTCTTCACAATGCGGGGTTGATCTCAACAGCACTGACAAGATAATAGCATGCACAACAACTTATCTGGAGCACAAATACCTATTAAATACCCAACATGTTTACATGTAATGGTTAACTGTGATAGATTTCTGACAACATAGACCTTGTACACATCTCTTGAATAAACAGAGGCTTACATCTACTATCCAAAGGTGTACTTGCTTTTCAGTAACATTAAAAACAGAACTAGGTAAAGAAGTGTGGATTTACACTGAATACAAAAACATAAAAATTAAAAGGCACACAAAAAGAAACAAAAAACAAACCATGTTGCCTTTACATTGACTTGATGACATCAGAAAAAAATCAAGCAGGAATGAAGCCAACCAGCTGGCCTTAATAAAGAGCATGAAAGAAGAGGATCTTTTAACAAAATTCTGACAGGGATTCTGAAGCTGACTGCCATAACACAAGGCTTCATCTCTATACATTTCAACCCCATAGCCATCTTTTAATGAAAACAATGAAATAAACAGCTGACAATAACAATCAGCTTTTAACCTTAAACTTGGACTAATCGGTTCATATTCTAAACTGCATTTGTCCTCATCTGATCAGTTTCTGTGTAATTTTAGCCACACCATTTTTCATTTGTAATGTGATTTGCCAGTACAGCTGCAGGAGAAGAGAGAATTATACTCACACAGGAAAAAAGTTACTTACAAGTAATATTACCCAAGTAAAGCAAAAAGTATACAGTAATCAAAATAATATTGAACCATCTCTTGGCGTTACAGTTTTTTTGTTTGTTTGTTTGTTTTTTTAAATCACTTGAGTAAATGTTACTCATTACTACACATAACTGTAGCACTCTATGTATTTTTATTTCCTTACTTCCTCCAGTTGATTGCAGCAGTGATGGTACTGGGAGTAGGAACAGCCACAGTGGGGTGACTTATTTTGTTTGGGCTCATTTTTAACTCTGACATGTTAACAAGTTCTAGTTGAAAGGGTGACAGTGCAGTCTTTTTGTAGCAAAGTGAAGATCATCCTTATGGAATGCAGTCACTACGGCAACTTGTTTGATGTGTTTGAAAATGATCACCAAAGAGGTATTATAATGAGTACCACTGGGCTGAGGTCATCCAGCACTGGCTTGGTGAGGGTCAGAGTGTTTTGTGTCTGTAGTGTAATCCTGTTTGGACTTATACAGTCTATAAACTGATCCACAAAGCCTGTGACAGTCTGGGTATGGCGAAGCAGGACAGAAGGATGGTGTCCAAGCTAAAGATCGACCTTATCTGGATGATTTACCGGGCAAGCACAGGATCTTGTTTAATCCAAGACCGATTCCAGCATGATGCACCACATAACCTCCCCTCAGTTAAATCCTTGCAAGCTGTGAACATAAGACCTCCTCAAAAGGAGCACAGCCATATTAGACTTCCAATCAAAAATTTTGCTTCCTTTTTAATTTGATTTTAACATCATATCTGTATTAAAAACTCAAAGAATGTGCTCAATTACTTTTTATTTTAAACAAAAAAATTGCACATGCAGCAAAAAAAAATGTGACGTCACTAGACGTACATTCACGTTGTTTCCGGTGTGCAGTTTTTGGATTAATTAAACAGCATTTAAAAAAACAAATATAACCAAAACAAATACGACAAATTGACCACACCATGTTGTTCAAAACAGCTGAAGTGAGTCTGGTTATTTTTATAAACAGGTCAGCCGGGTAGTTCAAGTAATTCTGCAATAGAAATGCAGAAATGTTCCCAGAAGGTTTTATATACAGCTAAAAAACAACAACAGCCCAACCAACGGCCAGCTTTAAAAGGCCTTTCAAGCATCCCGAGCGCATCAGTTAGCGATTAATGTTTATATAAGAATATCAATAATAACACGCTAAAATCTCCATCAGCTTATCAAACAACTTGGGGTTTTTAATCACTGTGATGCACGCGCTTAAGCTGAGGTGCCTTTCACTTACCTGCATATAATAAAAGGAGCCGTTAGCACAGCCGCGCTCGCGCTGCTGACGTTACAGACTAATTTAACACGATGGAGAAACGATGCATTTAGAGCCACAGCTAAGATAGAGACGCTATTTATCGCAGCTGTGGGCTACATTAAGCTGTCAGACCGTATCCTCCTCATTCAGACCTAGCTTCAGTGTCTTCCGCCGCCAAGTTAACGCAGCAAAGCCTGTTCGGTTAGCCTTTCATATAGCGGAATGTGTTTGTTTAAAAAAAAAAATAAAGCAGTTCTTACCTTTGTTACATCCTCTCACTGTTGGCTGCATGCAGGCTGAACAATAATGGGTGACTTGGTCTGTCGGGTCAGCCGCAGGCCCATGGCAGCAGCCTCTCTGTGACTGCGATGTTAGCCAAACATACTACCTCTTTCCTGGCTGCAATGTCACTTCCACTGCCGCTGCACGGCGGCTGAGCGGCCCGGGGGGTGTGTGGACACGAGGCACTCAGAAAGAAAACGAAAAAATTGAAATTTAAAAATGGCGACTGCCTAAATTGTTATTGAGTGTTTGGCTGTGAAACAAACGTGCAAACATGTTTGTTATTGTTTTTGTTTTTTTTCTTAATTTGAGTCCAGAGACATTGCTAGTAGTGCAACCTCTTTTATTTCCAATAGAATAGAAGAAAAAAAGTGAATATTTATCAGTTTTCCTTGTATGATATAACTCTCCACAAAGATGAGTCTTTTTCTATTCAGTCTTTTTTCTATTCAGAATTCAGTCATTAAAAAATTAAGTAAAGGTCTTTCTTGTTTTGTTAAACGTATAGAGGAGGATGTTCTTTTTCCGGGTGGATCTTAAAATTAAGTGGTCCCCCTAATTGTCAATCATTCTAGTGATATGTTTACGTACATTTTCACTTACCGATGGTGAGTCTGACAACGTGGGAAAGTTGCAAATCTTCTTTTGGAAAGTAGCTTATGGTTATAGGCTCTTGGCGGAGGGCTGTTGCAGTGCCAGGGTTGTTATTTCTGCTCTCCCCAAAGGGGGGTGGAGGGAGGGGCGAATGGGGTATTGAGGGGGAGGAAGTGGCTAGGTGAATTTTTTAGGGAGCTCTGGCTGGGTGGCCTGTGCAGGACATGTGGGCCCGTCCCCGGGTGGGCTTTTACTGGGAGTCCTCTGGTACGGGTAGGGGGCCAGGCCCGAAGCAGGAACCAAATGGGTTAGTATGGTGGTGACACCGCTCCCCTTCCTCCCATCCGGATTTTAGGTTCACCTATTGGGTCATCCAGTAATCCCGGGACTGGCCACCAGCACCGCCTGGTCCTCAGTCCTAGGGTTATTGGTTGTGAGTGTTATATGTGAACGTGTGTCCGCATTTTTTTGTTGTTGTTCCTCTTCACAGAGACTATGTGTTCCGAGTGGGGGCATCAGGGTGGGAAGGCGTGTATTTTTAAAATTTTATTGTTTGTGTTGATGTATTTGTCATTTTGGGGTCTGAACTGCTCCCTCTCACAAGAACATCCCAAGTCTCCACTAGGTGCAGAGCCCATTCCCGCCATCCGCCCTCCCTCAGCTGGCTGACACTTGGGGCTTACCGGTGCACTGGTGGTGCTCGGTGTTTGGGGGTGGATGCCCAAGCGGGTACTGGCTTATTCCTGGCGGCTGCTCCGCGGAGCCTGGCCCGCAGGGGGGTGGGGCACCCCAGTCCTTAATCTAAGATAAAGGACTGGGTTCATTCTATCAGTTCCAAAGAAAACATTCAAGCTAAAACAAAGTTTCTCAGATACTCATGTGAGAAAACTAAACATTGAAGTTCAATTGAAAAGATGAGTTAACAGACTAAAACCGTTATTATTATCAATTATTTATTACATTTTAATTTACTTAGTTATTTCTATTTATTTATTAATTATCATATTATTATATATATTATTAAGATCGACAGTTAAGACCCTTAACATTATAATAAGAATTATGAAATGAAAACTTAATCGGCTCATTTATTCGTAAGAAACAACCTGTTCTGTTATTTCCCACAAAAATATGAGAGACATATGTATTTCAAGAACAGCTACCAATACAAATAAGATTTAGACTTAGACTTGTCCAGAGCTGGATCTGGCCACTGCTAGTTTAATCTTTATCAAAGATTAAACTATTCTAAAAGCTGTCGTTGCTGGGCTCCTCATCAACATTTTATTGGAAATGTAGCCATTTTATACTTTGAAATATAAAGCTAAATGTTTATGTGAGAAAACCGTTGGAGTTTTCTGCTCTAAACTATCTTCATCATGTTTCAATTAATTCAGCTTGAATAAGCCTGAATTTGGCTTATTCTCCACTTTCTGGTTAAATGATCTCTGGAAAGGCTTGAACAGCTTGAAAATTATGAAAACAAAGGTAATCATAAAATACTGGAAAAACTTGGGAGCTATATTTTTTCTTTAGAAAATATTAAACAGTAAAAATGAGGAACTAAAAAGACCCCTCAGTTTATAAAGAAAACGAAAATCTTGAAACAGTAATCTGACTTTTAAGTTAATATGGTTAAGTATCAGGTAATGGCCTAATTTACCTACTTACAATAAAGTAAGCAGGTACAGTATTTCTTTTTATTGTATTACTTCAATGTTTTATACATTTTGTTGGAGTGATAAGGAAGGAGGGTGGGTATATACAGTATACTCCTTTTGACCTAAACTTGAATGGAGGTGAATGTTGCCTCTTATCAGCTGATTTAGTTTCTACCTCCCTGTTTTTTTCTGTTAATTTTTAGTCTCTCTCACTCTTGTTTTTTAAAAAGAGATTGCTTCTTCATTGCAAGAAAGGAAAAAGCCCTAAAACGATTTATCCTTATTATCGGTGACCCTGAGCATGCTCTGCACCAGTGGTATAATCTAGTCTGAATTAACTCCTCACTGCAAGTACAAAGTAAAATGTTCCATTCATCATTCTGTCATGTAAATGTATCCATGTGTTTTCATGCACAGCACTTTAAATCATCAAATGAAATGGACGATATAAATAAACTATGTTTGCCTTGATCAGCAAGTGCAACATTTTTGCAGTAAACTGCTCAAACATGAGGCACTTCTAACAAAAAGTAGCAATGGTTTCATGTTTCTTAGTGCTAAATAAAGGTAACACAGCAAGTTTATGACTTTAATATCTGCAGTTTCTTTTTAGCATTCAGTCTGGTGGATCTTCACTTGATACCAACTTCACTCGTGCTGAAATAATCTAATAATTTAGTTGACAGAGTAAGATTTTATTGACTTGAGCTGCTTAATCTCTCACGTGCTTGGTAAAAAGATTGTGTTTTAAGGAAAGCATTCCAATTTTATTTAGAAGTTGAGATGTCAATTTTTTCTAGCCATCTGCACCTATTTCTTTTTTTTGTCTGACTTCTATACATTACAGAATTTTTTTCTTTATTTTATTCTGCTGCACTCCAATTTTAAAATGTACTGAATTCATCTCTTATCGCCACAGTTGTGTTGAATTTGCATTACAATTTACTCACCCTCTATCTATCTGGTTATTCATTTATATTCAGGTTCTCTATGTACGTGTAAAACAGCTGCAAACGTCAGTATGTATTTTGAAAATACTTCATGTCAATTGTTCATATGAGGTAATATTATATATTATGTTCATACAAAACATCATCTATCAATCTTAATTACTAACTGTAAAGTGTGCCAACTTGAGTTAGACTAACATCTTTATTAACATCCTCTTCTATTTGTTTCATTTTCACTAAATAGCAGTCCTTACAGTGAAAGCTACACATAGTTGTATTTTTAAATGCTGTGGATTATTAAAGGTCAAATAGCAGACATACTGCAGCAGATATAATATTGTAGTCATTTCATTGGGCCTGAGTTTGTTAATACATTCAGCTCCATCTACTGGCCAAAGCTTGTACCATCAAAACAAATTGTTCAAACTGATGATTGTTAGTCACAAAAGCAGATCTCAGAAATAACATTGACAGGCCCTCCATGGAATGGCATCTAATAGCAATAAATTATAATTTATTGATATTATTAAAGATAAACGTTTCAACAAGACAATAACATGAACCATTTTTTGTAAAATAGTTCAGATGTGTGAATAATAGGCTGTGCTATTTATCTATATTCTTTTTTATTTTGTTAGGATTGAAGTGTAGATAATGATATAAAGATCTGCATACAGAGTGGCTGACAAAATAAATCAAATAAATATTATGCTAGTGACATTACTTGTGACTGTCTAATAGAAAATCTTTGAATATGTGGCCACATAACTGCAATTATTGCAGAGGGTTCATACTTGTTCAAAAGTATGCTTCCACTAATGTAAGAATAAGATTGAGGTAACCTATTTCTCCAGTGTCCCTCTTTAAGGTAATAAGGGCTGCAAAATACTGGCTGTAAAACTGTTGCTGGGAATTGGGATTATTTCATGAATTATTTTAATAGGATATTATTTTAATAGGACTAAGGTGTGAACTGAATTTAAGTTAGCTTTAGGTATGCAATGATAATGATTAGGGTTAGGTTAAGAGACTGGGTTAAGGCATGGAAATGAATGGAAGTCAATGTAAAGCTTCTGTGAGAATAACAGGACACAGCTTTTAGATTTCACTGGGGGATAATCTTTCTAGGTAGAATTATATCAGATTATTCATCGTGACTTGACAATATTGTCTGTCTTCTTTATTTCTTCTCCCGTGTACAGCCCTAATCAATGCAAATAAAAGGTTTAGATCTGCAATCATTTTTTTTTTCTTATCAAAACTTATCAAAACAAGACCTTCTTTTGATGATTTGAATACACACTTTTAGGTTGGTGCTGAAAGAGGAAGTTAATTTATATCATCGACTTTCCAGGAGAAGCCTGAGGCTTACCGCATACAATGAGCAGTGCATGAGACTAGTTATATTGCCGACCGCAATTACTAAACCTGCTGTTCCAGCTGAGGAAAAAGTCCCCCAAAGGAAGATGCTGCCACCACCATGCTTTACTGTAGTAGGTATTGTAAAGTGGGGAAATATGGTTAAAATCTGCAAGTTTGGCCTCATTAGATGACAAAAATAAATAAGTAAAAATAAACTTAAAAGCCATGCCCCTTGGGAGTTTTATTTTTATTTATTTATTTTTTTAGCTTGAATATTTTTTATTGGCTTCCATCTTGCCATCCCATACAACTGGTCAAATGTCTACAATATGTCCACAATGATGAGTTGAGTTTATACAGTAAAGCTCTCTGCCAACAACGGCTTTAACTTGGATGCAAACAAGGAACTTTCAGGAATATACTCCTGAAAATCTGAATTGTATTTGAGGTTAAAAAGAGACATATATGAACTGACTTCAATTTAACATGATTGTGGTTAACTCTGTGCACAGTCACCCACTACAGTCTTTATCTGTCATTTTGCTCTATTTTATTTTTGTTCCCCAATTAAAGGGTTTCAGATTGTTTTGTTGAATTTTAATGTCTATAGTTCATATTTACAAAGCAAAAAACAAAACAAAAAAACAAACAAAAAAAAAAAACGGTTTATCTCTGTTACATAACTTAATAATTAGACGAAAGTCGTACAAAACTGTCATTTTTGGGGGGGTGTTTAGACCTTTTATGGCTGCTGTATGTTTTTAGCTAAATATTTTAATCGAAACGCATCTTAGAACGTTGGAAACCGTTTAAACTCACGTTTATAAGTGACTGTAATTAAAATCACGCAAAAACAATGAATATAAACATTTAGAAGTCCAGCTGAAGTTTGCTTAATTTCTAAATGAAGGGGTTAAAATGGCTTCCAACTCCAGATAAAACTGCAGGAATAGTGTGTGTGTTTTAGAGTGGGAGGACAGCCCCAGCCGGTGAAGGTTGGGAAGCTCATCTGATTCTCCGCAGAAGCTCTCTCTCTGCTAGCCGGTTAGCACCATGGCCAACGTTGCGGACACCAGGCTGTACGATATCCTCGGAGTTTCACCTACTGCCCCTGAAAGCGAACTAAAAAAGGTATTTATCTTCTGAAACCAAAGAAATAACTTGGACTAAGAAGGAATTGTGAGGTTGGTTCGTTGAAAGTGTAGTTTTGGCCTAAACAGAACAAAACCCAGTATGGGGGGGTTAGCTAGCTAGTTAGTTTACTGGTTTCTAGCTAGTCTCGAAGCTTCCTAGCATGCTAGCCAGCTAAAATACTCACCCGTATCGCATTTTTATATATGAAGTATTGCAACTATACTGAAAAACAACGATTTAAAAGTTTATTTTATTACTTCAACCGATAATTTAAGGTTAAATGTCCTCATTTTAAACAGTAATGAAACACCATGGAATGCTAGTGGCTGCCGGTTAAACCAGTTAACCAAGTGACGTTGGGTTGGTGAAAGTATGAATTTATGTATAGATCTTTATGTTATTGATTTAACAGACAGATCCTCCTGGAAAATGCAATAGGAAAACTTATTTAGTGACTAATACTGGTTTTATAAACGTTTCTGGTTGTTCAGCTGTAGATACTTCTCGGCCTTCTAGAAAACCTCGTGTAACTGTAGCAACCAAAACATACACTGTGTACTTCTCATTTCCACTTTATTTGGTTTAGCTACGACTTGGTCTCACACATGGATAATAGAAATCAAAACATATATATATATTAAAAGGTGGGACTTTTAAATGATCCTTGTACAGTGGCGCAGTATCAGTTTTCCATAGATCAAAACTGGCTGGTCATCGGCAGACTATTTACTAAACTATTTGTTATTCGTTTTGACAAGAGTCATTCACACGCATTAGAGTCAAAAACTTCCACTTTTCCCAGTCCTTGAATGCGTCACAAAATGTCACGACTCTTGTTTTGAGTACAATCGACTACTTTGGCTGAATTGATTTTCACCCTTTTGTCCATAACTCCCAGTTTTTAACCCTGAATAAGTTACAGTCAGGGTCGGGGGCACAGGTTTTGTAGTCTTTTAAAACATATTCTTATTTAGGGCCATAGTATATCCACACAAATGTGAATGAACTAATTATAATTTTGATGGTGCATTTACTTTTACTTTACAGTATTATGCTTTTTGTCTATGGTATGACTAATAATTGGTCGACACACAAAAAAAAACGAGTCAAAATTCTTTACAGATGCAACTATTGGAAAGAGTATTTAAATTTTGACTATTTTTTCTTTTTTTATAATTCCCAGGTCTTCACAAAAACAGTTTGAAGAATCACTCACTTAGTTATTTAATTAGAAACAGTTTCCATACCTGTAGTAGAGATCTGTAATATATGTGAGCTTGTGAAAAAGGTAAATAAACTGCACAAAAGTATAAAGGAAAGACATACACTATACAATATAACTTCAATTAAATCAAATTATCCACTAACCCCCAAAATTCCACATCCTCCATCACCCTCTGACCCGTTTGCGTACATCCTGTGGAGCACTTGTGCAGTCATGTTAATAAATGAGAACTGTTCCACATCCGCCGCTACTCCTCCGAACGTCACCGTCCATGTCATTCTTTTCCGTCCATCGCCGTAAAAATATGGAGCCAAACTCTCTCTTCTCGACTACAGTCTGATGGAAACCGGCCAGGTCAAGATCTGTAATTGCAATCGCACCAAATAGGAAAACAAACATCGAGAAGATCCGTTTGTCAAAGTAAAATAGGGTAGCAACTGCTCAGTAACAACAAATAGAACATAACTCATATATATACCCCAAAATTAAGTATTGGATGCAAACTATTGATATTTTAGCTTACCAGGATGCGGATTTGTCATCGCAAGTGAAATATTTAGAGAGAGAGGCTTAAAAGTTTTCATCAAATTCAGTCACAACAACTTCCAAGAGCACATCTCACAACATCAAAGAAACTTCTTGTTGCAGGCATGAATGAAGAGATGCAGATTTTGGAAGTGTATATAATATGACACATGCCTGCTACCAAGCTTTTCTTTGTTACTGCCATCTACTGCTATATAACTAGGAGTTTAGTTTGAACTGATGCTGTTTATTTAGGTTGTGTTTTTGTCACACTTCTCATTTGTATTTACAGAAACTAGAAACATGTAAGCTTTTAAATGACTACTCTCAGAAGTAATTTGGCCATACGGTTCCCTAGTTATTTGCTTTTCATTTGGGTATGCTAAATTGGCAATTACTTAAAAAGGGTGTGAGTTAAGAGGTTATAAGAACATCTTAATTCCAAAATTCTTTTTGCAGTGTTAAACAGCAAATTTGAGGTGTTACTGCCATATATAGTTAGCTAATAATAATTTAAGTTTCATTCTTTAATTTTTTTTTTATTGGTTTACTTTGTAATAACTTTACGATAACCTTAGATTTGATAGTGTTTACAGACCCTCCAGGTGAGGTATTTTTTGCTGACGATCTGGATTTAGTTAATTCTCTAACAATTGACAGTTCTGAACAGAACAGTTGTTTATCAGATAAGTAAATTAAAATAAATTGACCAGGACAGTTGGAATACATTATATTGTCATTTCTATTTTTTAATAAAATACCAAAATAATATAGCGTATTTGCCAGACTATAAGCCGCTACTTTTTTCCCATGCTTTGAACCATGCGCCTTATAAGAAGGTGCAGCTTTTCTGTGGATTTTTTCTAATCATTAGAGGGGTAAGTCAAAGTTGGAATTGAAAGAATAAGGGGATAATTTTCACTTTGCACAAGAACATTTTAGCAGCAAACATGACAGAGAACAAAATGTCCCAAATTCTCTCATTTGGACATTTATTTGCTGCATCAAAGCTGCCGAACCAATGAAAAACTGCTGGGCTGAACACCTGCAGAGCTGAAATAATGAGCCGATAAAGCCCCATCTTTCAGTAGAAGCTCGTACTACTGCGAGCCAACAAGCTAACGGGAGCTAGCATTCTTTGTCCCTACTCCAGAGGCTATATATATGTACATTACCAGTTTTTTTTCAAAAAACTTAATGGGCAGGACTTATAGTGAGGTGCGCTCTATAGTCTAGAAAATTCTCTACTAAGGTCTTGGTACCTGTTTTGTATGACGAATACAGACATGTTGAGTCTTATATGTACGTACAGGGGATACTTTAGAGCCGATAGGATGTTAACTTGCTAATCGAATGTTTCTTTTCTTAAATGAATATGTTGGTTTTTTTGTTTTGTTTTTTCCCACTTACAAATTTAGGTGCTAATTTGTTTTTATTGAGTTTCGGGCCATTGGTGCATGGGGAACAAAAACTATGTAAATGAACATGTAGGGTATTTTTTATTCATGGCCACAGTTTGTTAAATTCATTTTGTTGAATCAAACCAAAGTTTTCATAAAGTAACTGAAAATTGGTATCTGTAAACACCATTATAACTATAGAAGCAGAAAGCTTCAAAGTTACATTTTAATTGTAATTCACTTGTACACTTTCAGGCCATCATATTTTGAAACTATATTTCAGTCTATGCATGTTGAAATTAGAACTGTCTTGAATTTTCTTTAAAAAAAAAAAAAAATTAAGCATGTGTTTATAACCAGGCTTTTGTCTGTTTTATGCTACAGAAAATTCAGCATATGAACTGTTAATGCATTGCAGTGATTTGCTTTAAAAACTATTAAAAAAATTTTTAGAAAACTAATTACAAAAGTTCTTCATCTTTAATTTTTTCTTTGTTTCAGGCGTATCGCAAATTGGCCAAAGAGTACCATCCTGACAAAAATCCTGATGCTGGTGACAAGGTACGAGCTTCCATAAAAATTGTCAAATCTAGGTGTAGCCACAACAATGGCAGTGGCAAAAAAAGTCACGGAAAGTTTCACAATTACATCGGATCTTCAACAGTAACACTGGGTTCATATCACCATAAAGGGATTCCAATTGCTTATTCCCGTCTTTGATATAGTTTTCTAAAATAAACACCCATTGTTTCAAAAAGGTCTGCATTTGCATCACTTAGTCAATTTTTCTATGTATCTTGTTTTGTAATTATTCTTTGTTTTAATTTTTGCAGTTTAAAGAAATAAGTTTTGCATATGAGGTGCTGACAAACCCAGAGAAGAAGGAGCTTTATGATCGCTATGGAGAGCAGGGACTTCGGGAGGGAGGCGGAGGAGGCCCCGGCATGGACGATATCTTCTCTCACATTTTTGGTGGAGGTCTCTTTGGTTTCATGGGTGGACGTGGCAGTCGAAGCAATGGGGGCAAGAGGAGAGGGGAGGATATGGTGCACCCTCTGAAGTGCGTATTTTACATTTTCCAAGTAATTTAACTGATCTAGGAGGTTTTTCAATTTTAACCTGTTATTTTCTAAAAACTCTTTTCTCATCCCAGAGTTTCCCTTGAGGACCTGTACAACGGAAAAACTACAAAACTGCAGCTTAGTAAGAATGTATTGTGTAGCGCCTGTAATGGGTGAGTCCAGTTTTATACTCTGTTTATAAATTGGATTAAGATTTGAATCTCTAATCTCTCAAAGGGGTTGTTTTTTTTATTTATTTATTTTTTTATTTATTTGTATTTTGTTAATACTTCTGGGCAGAGTAGTCAACATTTTTGCCATTCTCCTCATTGGGTAAAACATGCTTGATAAGCTGATATGAACTGGTTAATTAGTTGGGCCTGGCGCTCGGGTCGTAAACCTGCATTTGGCTACACAGACGGGTCCTTTGGTATTGTAGGTGTAGAACTACAATAAGCGGATATCGATTAAGATTTTAATTTAGTTTAAGATATAATTTCACTTCTCTTTCAGTTGATTTATTTTGAACAGCTTGTAATATCTGGAGCACATTTAATGAAACTGCTTATTTGTACCTATTGACTTGTAGTCAAGGGGGTAAGGCAGGAGCGGTACAGAAATGTGTGACATGCAGAGGAAGAGGAATGAAAATCATGATCAGACAGCTGGCACCAGGGATGGTACAGCAAATGCAGTCCGTCTGCACCGACTGCAACGGAGAGGGTAACACTTTTCATACAAGCTAACAGCCCAGTACTCAGAAAGACAAACAATGCCCAGTAAGAACCCAGAAGGACTTTTTGTGAACAGTATTGTTTCTTTTTCTAGGGGAGGTGATAAATGAGAAAGACCGCTGCAAAAAGTGTGAGGGACAGAAGGTTTGCAAGGAGACAAAACTACTAGAGGTTCATGTGGACAAAGGTATGAAGCACGGACAGAAGATCACCTTCTCTGGGGAAGCTGACCAGGCACCAGGTGTGGAACCTGGAGATATAGTCCTTGTTCTTCAGGAGAAAGACCATGAGGTAATCTACTGTAAATTACAGCTGACTCTTGTTTTTTTGCATTTTTTTTTTTTTGTAATGAGTTTAAAACCTCGGGATTTTTATTTAAACAGGAATTTCGACGTGATGGCAATGACCTTCACATGGTGCAACGCATTGGCCTTGTTGAGGCACTGTGTGGCTTCCAGATCACCATCACACACCTGGATGGACGCCAGCTGCTGGTCAAATATCCACCTGGCAAGGTCATTGAGCCAGGTAAACGTTTTGTTAAGCTTCTGTTATTCATATACACAGCATATAACCCTGTACACACTGTGCCTAGAGTCAAACATGGTGGGGGCTGAATCATGCTTGGCAAGGAAGGGGGAAGCTTCTCAGGGTTAATGGAAGATTAGCAGAGCAGTTTGTTATGAAATGACACCTAAGAGGGGGGAAATAAAGCGATGCATTGATGTTCTGCTGAGCTGGAAGCCCAAGGAGTGAATTTGTAGAGAGAAAAAAAAATCCCCAAATTAAATGAATTTTCCAACCTTAGATTAAATCTCACCCTATAGTTCTGCATTTGCAGTACTGCTGTTAGATTAGTAATGTGTACAGATATAAATTGTAAATCTTTTTTTTTGCTCTCTGATTGACTTGATTGTCTTGGTGACAGGTTGTGTTCGAGTCGTGAAAGGAGAAGGAATGCCTCAGTACAGAAATCCATTTGAAAAAGGAGATCTTTACATCAAGTTTGATGTTCAGTTCCCAGAAAGCAACTGGATCAGTCCTGACAAACTGAATGTGAGCTTCCATTTAAGAACTTCTTAAAATAATTAAGTCAATTTTTTAGTTTTAACTCTCTGTATCTCTTTAAGGACTTGGAGAACCTTCTTCCAGCCCGTGCTGACAATCCTGACATCGCTGCAGATGCTGAAGAAGTCGATCTCGCAGAATTTGACAGAAGTCAAAGTTCTGGCTGTGGAGGCAGGAGAGAGGCGTATAATGATAGCTCTGATGATGAAGGGGGCCATCATGGCCCGGGGGTGCAGTGTGCGCACCAGTAGAAAGACTCATACATAGACTTTCAAAAAAAGAAACCTTCAAGTTCCATTATTAGCACTACTCGATACCTGATGCACACACACACACACCTTTCTCTTTCATGCCTCCAGTGACAAGGTAATGCATAAAATCCTAATAAAAAAAAAACAAAGTACACTAGTCTCCCTTGTCAGTTCCATGGTCCCAATGCCTCCTCAGAGTTCCTGGTTGGGTAAAGAAAGCCTTTAGATTAAGTTTGTAAAGTCTTGAATGCAAGGTAGGCTTTTTTCATCCTAGGATTAACCCCTCTGTAAAACAGTTTGGTCTGAAACTTCAAATTCTGGCAAATATATAAAATTGGCATAATTCATCCAAAAGAAGCTTGTACTGTTTTCTTCTAGTGGCCATGGCGACTAGACTGAAACCTGTATAGTTTTTAAGACATTTGAGTCAGCTAATCAGATTAGAAAACCATTCAAAAATATTTAACCAGCCTCTAATTTATGATACAGTAGTTCAACCTCTGGTTGTGCTATGACATTCTGTAATTTGCTTGTTTTTTTTCTTTTCAGTTTCTAGTCGTTTCAAAACAATTTTTAAAGCACCTGGCGCATTTGAATTTTATTTTTTCCCATTTTTCTGGAATGTAAACTTTATCTTGTTGGTGTGTATACGTGTGTTTGAAACCACAAGCCTTGCAGATTTTATTAGTGTTGATGACACACTTTGTTTGAAATGCAGTGGCCCAGTGTGTGGGAACTGTTCTAGAATGTTCTACCTTAGTGTGCTGGTTTGTGTTACTGCTTTGTGCTAAACAGCAAGGACATTGGATACCAAATAAAGTGAGATGAGGATGAAAAGCCTAAATGTTCGTATAGAATCTGATATACTTATTTCCCTCCTCTTACTTGAACTGTATTGTAGGGAAACTGCTTTGCACACACTCAACCTTCTGTATATATACATCTTCCTATTGTATGGTTATTAGCCAAACCATCCCTCCATCAAATGTTACATTTTCATATCTGTAAATAAAAACAGTACCAGTCATTGCGCGCATTTAAAATTTACAGGGGTGTTAGTCTTGAGTTAATTTTCTGACACAATCAATGTTCAACAATTAAATGTAAATGTTCACACAAAATTTATCTGGAGCCACTCTTGGATGTTTAAATGCACCTCTGTGACTCATTGTGTATGTAACTGGCTACTCGGGTTAATGTGCACAGTGAAAGGGAGTTCTAGTGAATTTCATTATTGTTGATGCTTATGGTTGTCAAAGTTATTAAAATGTATATTAAACTACTGCATATGTGAATCTCAGTCTATTCAGTCATAACCATTGCCTTAAAATGTTCCACAAAGGAACTAAGCTACGATTATGTCAAATATGTAGTGCGTTGGTTCTTTGTAATGTAATTTACATGATTATTGGGTTTAAATATTTTATAAGAAATAATTTAATTTATAGGGAAAATACAAGGTGAAATCCACTGCAAACCTACAAGGACACAGGCTCCTTTCACATTTACCAAAAAAATAAAATTAAAAGGCCTCAATTATCCCCATCGCTTCTTGGCCCTAACGATGCAGCAGAGCAATGATCCAAAGCACACCTGCAAGCTCACCTCTGAATTGTTCAACAAAGACAGTTAAAGACGTAGCCTTAAAGCATACTCCAACACTTTATGTGGGTGAAAACATCTCTACAAGGTGGAGAGGGCCAACATTTCTTTGAAGATATAACAGACTAATGGCAAAGGCAGCTTTTAAGTCAAGAGGAACTTTAACATGTAGGGCCATGTGGGTTCTGATTAGGTTTTCCTGTAGAAACACTTAAGAAAACTACATTTTGCATTCAACTCATTGATATGCAAGTTAATAATAAAAAAAAAAAGCTGAAGAATTTTGTTTCTCACAGAACTAAGCAATGTCCATGTTCTACAGAAAGGATTTTATCAACAATGGGATCAAACTACTTAAACTGTTTGTATCTCAGTTTGCTCCATCTTCTGTCTCTTTGGTGTGCAGGACCACAGGAGCTAGAAGTTCCTTAAATCCGGCCGTATTCCTGAAGATAAATACAAGCACAGCAATTTAAAAAGTCATTTTTGCTTTAATTTTCCCCCAAAGTGTTCCCATTTACCTGTCTCTTTTTGACTGCATGATGTAGGAGCGCTCTCTTCTGAGCTGCTCTAATCGCTCTCTAACAACAGTCTTCTGCTGGATCTTGTCCTCCTTTAACATAATTACATGTCACATTGTAATTACCCCGAACACAAAGTTATGGTTAGCAATTAATTTACATTGTTACCAGAGGTAGGTCTTGTGTCAGATGCTTTAGCCTTTCTGTGTGTTTGAGGCCAAGTAGATCCTCCTCCGCCTTTCTGTTCTGGATGATGGAGAGACGCTCCTGAACCTGGAATAACAGATGCTATTAGTGAAAATATTTCTCTGAGAGTACTTTGTCCTTATTTTCACCATTCTCACCCTAAACATTTGTCTCTCTTTGTCTCTTTGATGCCTCTGTTCAAACTTTCTTTGCATGTCCACCAGGTTGCGCATTGTTTTCTCTCTTTCCACTGCTTGGTGTCTTATTTCTTCTTTTTTCTCCCTGGATTCTATCTCCTGCACGAATAGATGAACGAGAAACTATATATAAGGAATAATTTGCCGGTTAGAGCAATAATCACACCTTTCATGGGTTGAGCTTTCAGGCTAATTTTGGGTCTTATGACACATTTTAACATGTCATTTTCCTGGTCCAAAAACAAATCAACAGAGTGCACGAAACACCTACGCTTACTTTGCTGGATTGTCTCTTAGCAGGTTGCAGGGAAACCAATAATTTAGTGGATATCAACAAGGTGGCATAAATCTAGAAAGATATATGGCCCCTTTCTTGGTTCAGCTGGTAGATGCCATTTAAATTTGTTGTTTTATAAATCCTGAATTTCAAATATGACTAAGTTTAAACCTTTAGATAACCTGGTCATACAAAAATCCTCATGTTTGCTTTATCCGCTCCAACCTCAGTTGTGTTTGATATGCAAAATAAAATCAGTTGAACATTTCAAGAACTACCACAGCTGAGAAACAAACTAGAATCTTATAGATGTTCACTGTGAAGAAAGTTCTCAATGGACTGAGAGGGTTCCAGCAAAAAGGAATCAATGACTCCAGAACACGCACATCGAAGTATGAGGGGAGCTTTTTGCTAGACAGTTTGAATGCCGTCAAGAGCAAAGTTTTATAAATTGATGAGACAAAGGTTGAGCTATTTACCCAAAGTGACAAGACCCATATTTGGTGGAATGAATTGAGGCTTCAAAGAGCATAGCGGTGGTAGTAACATGCTGAGGGACCAGTTAGTGAGATACTTTATCTTTACAAAGCGACAGGTAGGCTTGGACAAAATTGGGTATTTTAACTGTAAAAAATATCTGTTTCTGGAGTTTCTGGACTGAACAAACCAAGTACAAATTGACCTGAAATTATCAAAAAATGAACCATGACCCTATTAAAAATGTGTGGGCTTTTTAAATGCAATAAGAGTTAAAAGGAAACCAACCAATCAAGAAAAGCCTTTAACCGTTCGGCAAGAAGCTTGTGAATTTTTACAGTGAGCAGTTATTTAATAAATAAAATTAGTCCTAAGCTAAGACTTTATTATCAGGTTTGGAGTACCTATTGGAAAGAACCTTCAAACTGGTATAAACATTATTCCATAAAGCCAAGATTTCAGCAATAAAATAGTATTTTATTAGTCTGGTGTCACATTTTAATCTGCAATGTTTTTGTGAGCTGTAATCAGAGATTATAATGAACAAAAATGAAGGCTTAAACCCATCAGTATGTCAGGGTTTAAATATGTGTTTCACATAGATTAAATACACACTTCTCAGTAGTATTCTAATTTAATGCATGGGTCTGAATGTGTTGGTTTATCGGCAACATGCCAAGAGACATTTGACCAAATATTAGTGGAGTTAATGCATGTATTGAAAGTGTATCTAAAATCAGTTAACCTGTGCCACAAAATGTTTTGATTGAAAGATTTTAAAGCTGGTCTGTATAACTCAGTTTGCAAATCAGGTGCACATGATTAAATAGTTATATTTCAAAACTTTCCATACTGAAAGTAACACTTTTGTAATGAAACCTTTACATCCTCAAATGAATATGTGATTCGTAGCAATGGTGAAGGTATTGAAGCATCTCACCACAAGTGCAGAATTGACTAAAAGTGATACGCTGTTGATACATAAAATATATATATATTTATTTATTGTTGATTCTAGGGATGCACAAACCTCATGGTTGGAGAGTTTTGTTCGGCTGAAATCCCAGAGCTCAGACTCTGTTATCTCTCTGCTGCCGCTGGCGGTGAGGTCGGATGCTCCTTCATCACTGTACTCAAAGGAATCATTTGAAACATGTGGGCAGACATCCAGCATGGTTTCAGGATCTTTTTCAGCTACAACTTCTACTTCATCTGGTTGGTCTATGATTGGATTCTTGTCCAATTATTTAAAACAAAGGAGAAAAAAAAAATCAAATAAATGAGTGAGGATGCTATACGGGGTGCTAGTTGTGGAGTTCTTCTTTCTTCCGCTGCAGATGTGCAAACTTACATTGTGCTGAGCTGAAGCCTCATCACCATCTTTCTCCTGAGCCTTCTCTTCAAGTGGGTTGGACTGGGCTAGGATTCCTATGCTGCCCAAGGTGTCCTGACCCTGTGCTGCTTCTTCATCTCCAACCACTACCATACAGTCTGTTTCATCCTGCGTTTGTTTGCTCCAAGCAAGGGGGATCAAGGATCCCTGTTTCTCAAAGCTCTGATGGCTGTTTGTTTCACTGTCATCTTCCTCCCTACAGACTCCAGCCTCTGGAACATGAGCCCTGACCTGTGCATCTGGCACACATAAGATCTCCAGGTATGGCAGCTCCTCTATAACCGCCCCACAACCTAAGAGATCGCAAAGCAGGTTATAGTCTCAGGCAGGTCTGTGAACTTTCTGTTTTTGTTTGTGCTTGTAATATGGGTACCTGAGCAGACTTCCTGTTCAACAGAACCATCAGTTGTTGGGACTTCGACACATTCCTCGCTGGCTCTAATGATTGAGTCAGACATTGTAGCTGGAACTGATCCTGCACAGATGTTTTCAACTTCAGCTGTGCAAGATGTTTGAGGTCCAAAGTGTTTGTAATTTTCAGCTCCCATGGAGCCAAGTGTTAGAGGGTCATCTGAGATTAAGAGATTGTGCAGGTTGGTGAAGCGTTTTGTTTTGATTTCAGCTTCATACTGTTCTCTAAAAGCTTGAGCAGCCTTTGAATCCTGAAAATTTTTTTTTTATTATTATTAATTTAATATTATCTCTACATTGATGAGAATTAATATTCAAACCTGCATTAAATAGAAGGTTTTCTCACCCGGTGCAGGAGCACTTCCAGTAGCCCTAAATCTTGGACCTCCTGAAGTTCCAGCAGATGTCTCAGGAGTAGTGGGGTGCAGTCTGCCAGCTGAGGCTCTGACCCCTCATTCTGCATTTTGATCTGACTGCTGGTTTCATCTGAGTTTTTCTCATGTCCATTTTGTCTCTGGAGCTGGGCATGGATTTGTTTTAGCCTTTTTAAACAGCCAGCCCTCAAGGAGGTTTGCTCAGCATCATCAGCACCATCTAGAAACAATAGAACCAACAAGATGTTCTGTTCAGAAGTCTGTATACTGTCAAAGACATGAAAGCAAATGTAATTTCTGCTTTCTAATAAAAGATTATTCCAGTGTGGAATAATTTAACCAAATTCACTAATTACTTAAAACAAGAATTAGGTGAAGAGATGTCATGCAGAGGTTCATGCATTCAAAAGGCAAAATGTTAGAACTGTAAATATACAGTCATATGTTTATATTACAATTTCTTTATGTATTTATTACTGTTTTCAAGGCTGCACTTTAAAAAATGAAATCGTCTAGAGCTGTTTTAAACTAAATTTCTTTTTGTATACACTCGTGCATAAAAAATGACAAAATAAATCTGTCTCTAAGTCTGTCTATGCAAGACCTTTCCAAAATTAATGATAATGTTTGTTTTGGATAATATCCTGTAAAACACACAGGTTTCAAATATCTGAGGATCAAATGTAAAAGGAACAATAGTGAGGATGTGCAGGAGCAACCCAGGATCTATAAATGCTTAAACTAAATACTAAGTAAAAGAAAAAAGCAAAAGGTGCTGCAATTACAAGAAGACACTGTATGCCATCTAGGAAAGGTTTTATTTTTAACAGATGGTTGAAGTGTAGATCATCAACCTCGACCCAATTAATAATTAGTGGTCTATGCCTAAAATCAAGGCGCAAATAAGAAAACCTGTCCACTGAAATGAGTTCTAACTTTATAGAAGGATGAGAGAAACAGCCCAGATTTATCCCAGGGGCTTGATGATGACTTTAAAACTGTAGGGTTTCATTGTATAGAGTAAAAGAAGGCAATTTCCTTATTAGTATGGTATAATTAAGTCTATATGTATTCTATGTGTGTTAGAGATAATCAACAAAATATTTAAGGACATTTAGACATCATAAATAGTCTAACAGACTGATTTTCAAAAGGTTTTCACGTCTTAAAACTAGTTCAGACGTGTTTGTAGGGATGGTCTTCAAAGAAGATTCATCAGGCGGCATATGCACTCGCTTTTCTGCATTTCTTGTCTTAATCAATATGGGGATCATATTGTAATGACACAACTTTGAAGGTTTATTGCTGGAGGAGAATATGCAAATGTTAATATTTACCACATGCTAGGCAATTTTCAAATCTGAAACTAAATGCAACCCCGTTTTTTACACCTCTTTTCGCACGTCAGGTCGAAACTCACACATCATTCATCCGGCCATTTTGGCCACAGATGAGGCATTGATACGATGACAGACAATGTACACATGTACACTCATTTTAAGAGTCAGAAATGACAATAGTAGAATAATAGTAATGGCATCAGGACATCAGACAATCAATTTGTCTAAAACAAAAAACAAAAAAATGTGTATGGTATGTTTGTTTGTTTTTTTCTTTAATGAGCCTACCTTGTTTTGCAATGTTTTAGGGAATGAGTGGCTCTTGAGAGGAGTTGGTGAAGGTAAATCCAGCTGTTTAGAGCCTTTCTGCTGTAAATTGTGCGACTCCTTTTTTTTTGTCGAGGAGTGATGGGGGAAGAGGTCCATTATCAAAACAAATGGGATTTGTCATGTTTAATGGTTTTTTATTATAACTTTATATATATATATATATATATATATATATATATATATATATACTAAAACAAAAAAC